>NW_011645828.1:51279-52624 GCF_000223845.1 Gregarina niphandrodes | reverse complement strand
CCATAATAGGACCTATCCTGTAGCAAGAACAAGACGGCGAACGNGTCCCCATAGAGTTCGGAAGTCGGAAGCTACAGCCAGCAGAACGGGACACACACGAACGAGAGTTGCACACCATAAGATACTTCGTGGATAAATGACAGTTATGCGCTGAGGTCAACAGTTGCAATAGATCTCGGTTTGGTCTCGCGGCCATTCTTCAACGAGCTCTCTCGTTCGACCTAATCGGCCCGCGGGCAGGAGGAGCAGTCACCCATTGGCAGCAGTACTTCGGCGTGCCCATCGCAGTCCTCGTAGACGGCGGTAGTGAGTTCAAGAGCCAGTTCTTCCAACTAGTCATGAACGAGTGGCGAAGCAAGCTGTTCGTAACCACGCCCTACCGACCACAAGGCAACCGAGGCGAATCCAGCCACCGAGTGCTGCTTTTTTGATGTCGAAGAATATTATAGGATTATTGCCTGGAGGTCTTTGGCAGCTTCCGTAGTAGGCCACCACCCCATCCGGCAACGGGATTATCACCCGTGGTGGCCCTGGTTGGGACCGAGGCCAGGTGCTCCAACGAAGTGAAGCTGATGTGCCAAGAACAGGCCCGACTAGACGCGCTACCAGGGTGACGCACAGTCATCCTGTACGCTTACTTCACCATCTATTATATCACGCCGCGATAGTCAGCGTCGGTGATGGAGACTTGTACCCAGCACTAAGTAAGTTTTATACGATGCGAGGGTAGTGTGCTACAGACACACGAAAAGTTATGCCTCTGTTTTCGTTGATGACTGGAGTGAGGCTTGACGTTACTTCTGCGGGTGAGGAGATTTGCGGGTCGCTTGCTCGAGCGAGTTGTGTGGAACCGCCGGGTTCACGATTACGGCTGTCCTTCTCCGATGCCCAGGTGTGCAAGACTTTGGTTCTGCAAGGCAGACCATATAACTCCGCGGTTGTTTCTGACAAACGCCCTGAACGTCTTAATGAAGACCGTGTCCCTCTCTGGAGGTGGCTCTTCCCAGGCCAACTACTTTCAACATACGGCCTGTGGCCGCTACGGAGAGCGGCGAGGGGCATATGGGAAGAAGAGGTGTCCTCCATGTGTCACCGACTGGAGGCGGAAGCCGAGGAGCAAGGACTTAGGTGCTCACCATTCCCCTGGCTGAGGTACACAGGCAGCTACCTACAAGTCTACGTAGTGCTCCGACGACGGCAAGTCCAATTTGCGCCTAGCCCGTGTGTTCCACCGCCGATTCTGGGGAGGAAGCCCGCGACAAACACGTGGTGCGCCGACTAAGTCAGGAAGTTACGCTCTCTTCGCTGCGTTGATTGTACTACACACTGTGTACTCCGCCTTCTG
>NW_011645828.1:48559-51259 GCF_000223845.1 Gregarina niphandrodes | reverse complement strand
ACGATTACGGCTGTCCTTCTCCGATGCCCAGGTGTGCAAGACTTTGGTTCTGCAAGGCAGACCATATAACTCCGCGGTTGTTTCTGACAAACGCCCTGAACGTCTTAATGAAGACCGTGTCCCTCTCTGGAGGTGGCTCTTCCCAGGCCAACTACTTTCAACATACGGCCTGTGGCCGCTACGGAGAGCGGCGAGGGGCATATGGGAAGAAGAGGTGTCCTCCATGTGTCACCGACTGGAGGCGGAAGCCGAGGAGCAAGGACTTAGGTGCTCACCATTCCCCTGGCTGAGGTACACAGGCAGCTACCTACAAGTCTACGTAGTGCTCCGACGACGGCAAGTCCAATTTGCGCCTAGCCCGTGTGTTCCACCGCCGATTCTGGGGAGGAAGCCCGCGACAAACACGTGGTGCGCCGACTAAGTCAGGAAGTTACGCTCTCTTCGCTGCGTTGATTGTACTACACACTGTGTACTCCGCCTTCTGCACTGTGTACTCCGCCTTCTGCACTGTGTACTTCGCCTTTTTAAGAATCAATCTTGGTGTGGTGGGTGATTTTGGCGGCGGTTACTTTGCTCCAGCGTATCCCGAGCGGACAGTACGCCGTCTGCAGCAGCTCAGTGTGGCCGTCAAAATGCAGTTGTTTTTTGACTGGTTTAGATGAGAGGTTTTCGTGTTGCTTGGACGCTTGGGGGGACGCTTGGGGTGGGCGAGATACCCGGGGTCTTGTCGGTCCTGACTGGGGTAACTTTCGACATGACTTCCCCTGGCGAGGAGATTTGCGGATCGCTAGCGACCCAATGTCTTGTGTGGGACCGTCGAATTGAATGCGATCGTGGCTGTCCTCCGCCTATGCCCGGGTGCGTCAGGCTTGGGTTCGGTAACGCAGATAATGTAACCCTGCGGCTGTTTCTGGCAGTCGCCCTGCAGGCAGTGGATCAGCTAATGAAGAGTCAAGGCACGCTGTTCAGTCCTGAGCAGATCCATGTTGTACGTCACGACATCCATCCGATGGTTAGATTGGATTTTTCTAACGCCGCTAGATACGTTGACCGCAAGAAAGCTTCTGATGAGGCGGCTCGAGTTAGCATGGCCCAAGCAGTCTTGGTGAAGGTCGCAAAAAATGGTCACTTGACTCCCTGTGACCCAATAGGTCCGTTGAAGACTTTTATGGCGAGCATGAACGAGTTGTGGGAGGCACTGTTTAAGACGTACAAGGGGATTGAGCCCTCTGGTGACTACAAGTCGTTTTATTGGAAAGGCATCTGTCGTCCGGTGCTTGGACTGGGCGATGGACTGGTGGAGGCTGCGTCTGCAGAAAAGTCCCTATGCCCGCGGTGCGAACCCGGTCCGGTGTTCAGCTTGCCGGTATGGAGCAGTGTTATGGAGCTGAGTCTGTCTGCAAAGAGTCCTGATTTGAGGGACTTCGTTCCTGCCGACCATCGCGTCCCGATGTGCGAGTGGATCGTGCTTGCTTCAGACGGCGGGGAATACACGCCCTACGGCGAGTGGCCGCCTCGAGACTGTAAGGATGGGATATGGCAAAAGGAGATGTGCGCCATGCGGGTGCGTGTGAAGGCCGAAGCCAGGAGGCAAGGCGTCCAATGGTCTCGATACCCGTGGCCCAGTACCTGGAAGCCCGAACAACTGGATTCCCCTGTCACCCTGCGCACTTTTCAGGAATGCATCCAATGGGACTTGGACGAGCGAGCCGCCTTCTGGCGTGTAGCCAACTTAGGCGACCTCCTCAAGTCCTACCGATTGTCCAGCGAAGTCGTCACCCAACTTGAGAAAGACGCTCTCGAGCTTATCGACACTGCCCAGAATATCGACCCCTGCAAGCACGGACGTGGCTGGTACATTGGCAGCTACCCACAAGCCTACGTTGTGCTCGAACCCACGGACGGCGGCCGGACATCCCGACTGTGCCTTGCCACCGGACCTGTCTGTCTCACCGCCCAAAACAAAGAGGAAGCTCGCCGCAGACACACAAAATTCTGGGACCAAGTAAGGAACGATGCAGGCTGCAAGACGTAATCAGCGCTGCCAACATAAGCTGCTTCCACCCTTAACAGAACAGCCACGAACCACTCATGAACTGGGCCGTTAGGGATGAACTCGTTTTGACATGTGCGCTGACTAAGGTGGAAACGCCCACGGGCTGGTAGCTAATGTGCTGGTTGTGGTTCACTAGTGGCTATGTTCTGGTCAGAGATGTCAAGGTCAGAGATGTCAAGGTCAGAGATGTCAATGTCAGTGATGTCAATGTCAGTGATTAAATTGGACCAGGTTCACCAGTACAAGTACTTCTTACGTGAGTGCTACGGGTTTTGCATCCGAGAGAAAAACGAAACAGTCGCGGCCAATCAATTGAACAGGCCTTGTTGGCGCTGCTGGCGGTGCAAGAGACCCTCGGAAGAGAACCGCCTCGACCAGCCTCGGAAGAGTAAGTTGGGTGACATCGCACGCCAGCTTTCAGAAATACGTATGGACTCCGCGAGGGAGCTTTACGACTGGGCACGTGGATTGCTCGTCGAGTACGTGGATTGCTCGTCGAGTACGTGGATTGCTCGTCGAGTACGTGGATTGCTCGTCGAGTACGTGGATTGCTCGTAGAGCAAAAAAGCTGTCGATACTGGTCTAACAGGCGATACTACCTCAGTTGGTCTAACAGGCGATACTACCTCAGTCAGCCGTGTACT
>NW_011645828.1:47583-48539 GCF_000223845.1 Gregarina niphandrodes | reverse complement strand
TGATGTCAATGTCAGTGATGTCGTGTCAGTGATTAAATTGGACCAGGTTCACCAGTACAAGTACTTCTTACGTGAGTGCTACGGGTTTTGCATCCGAGAGAAAAACGAAACAGTCGCGGCCAATCAATTGAACAGGCCTTGTTGGCGCTGCTGGCGGTGCAAAGAGACCCTCGGAAGAGAACCGCCTCGACCAGCCTCGGAAGAGTAAGTTGGGTGACATCGCACGCCAGCTTTCAGAAATACGTATGGACTCCGTGAGGGAGCTTTACGACTGGGCACGTGGATTGCTCGTCGAGTACGTGGATTGCTCGTCGAGTACGTGGATTGCTCGTAGAGCAAAAAGCTGTCGATACTGGTCTAACAGGCGATACTACCTCAGTTGGTCTAACAGGCGATACTACCTCAGTCAGCCGTGTACTGAAAAGCGGAATGATTTTTGGTGAAGGGAAAACTCGTAATACACAAGCAAACTGCTGCAATGATAATGATGTAGGCCGCAGTAGCTAATTGCCAGGTTTATGGACTAAAGTGTTTGTTACAGTTTCGTGAACAAGTGGGTTGAACAGGGTTTGGCGCTAAACAGAGGAAATTGGATTTGGGATTCACCAGTGCAATGTTGGTAGTACACACTTCTTGTGGTAGCACACACTTCTTGTGGTAGCACACACTTCTTGTGGTAGCACACACTTCTTGTGGTAGCACACACTTCTTGTGGTACATGCAAAATTTTACGCTAGAAAATGCGAGGTAATCGCGGTCAATCGGTTGAACATGGGATGGCTACGTTACTGGCGGTGCAAGAGACCCTTAGTAGAGAACCAGTTCGGGCGGGTCGGAACTTGTTTTTCCAGAGTTTAGCTGAGGATCATGTGGCTAGTTGCCTTGAAGATCGTCTCTCGGACGGCCTTCGTTTCTCGGACGGCCTTCGTTTCTCGGACGGCGATGATGCGCAAGTT
>NW_011645828.1:47133-47563 GCF_000223845.1 Gregarina niphandrodes | reverse complement strand
GCACACACTTCTTGTGGTAGCACACACTTCTTGTGGTAGCACACACTTCTTGTGGTAGTACACACTTCTTGTGGTAGCACACAGTACACACTTCTTGTGGTAGTACACACTTCTTGTGGTAGCACACACTTCTTGTGGTAGCACACACTTCTTGTGGTACATGCAAAATTTTACGCTAGAAAATGCGAGGTAATCGCGGTCAATCGGTTGAACATGGGATGGCTACGTTACTGGCGGTGCAAGAGACCCTTAGTAGAGAACCAGTTCGGGCGGGTCGGAACTTGTTTTTCCAGAGTTTAGCTGAGGATCATGTGGCTAGTTGCCTTGAAGATCGTCTCTCGGACGGCCTTCGTTTCTCGGACGGCCTTCGTTTCTCGGACGGCGATGATGCGCAAGTTTTGAAATGGTTTGAAAGGCAGCTCCTGTCCAC
>NW_011645828.1:39452-46976 GCF_000223845.1 Gregarina niphandrodes | reverse complement strand
CGGTTGAACATGGGATGGCTACGTTACTGGCGGTGCAAGAGACCCTTAGTAGAGAACCAGTTCGGGCGGGTCGGAACTTGTTTTTCCAGAGTTTAGCTGAGGATCATGTGGCTAGTTGCCTTGAAGATCGTCTCTCGGACGGCCTTCGTTTCTCGGACGGCCTTCGTTTCTCGGACGGCGATGATGCGCAAGTTTTGAAATGGTTTGAAAGGCAGCTCCTGTCCACTCCCGGCCCGTCGGGTGGAACTGTCGTAACGCATGGAAGGATCGTTGAATACGAACAACTGAGTCTGTCTGGTTTCTCAGCAATTCTGGAATGGCTTCTTCCTCGATTTTGGTCTGACCCTGAAAACGAGGAACGTGCCAGCGCGGTGGTTGGTCGCCTAAGAGAAGCCTACAATACAGTTGTCATACCCGAATCTTGGTTTGGCTATCGGCCGGAATCGCTACCACCTTGGGCTCACAACATAGTATCTGAGATCAGTCTCAAGTCAGCTGCGGCGGTGGCCTATTGGGCTTACTACTTGGACACAAAGGATGCTTTGACACCTGAACAGAGATTGTGGAATCTAGCTGTACTGGCGCGTTGGTATCCGGGGCAGGCTCTGGTACATGCCTTTACGGAAATGGTCGCGCATTCGCCAGAGGAATTTACTAAGGATCATCACCCAGCAGAGGAGCTTGATCAAGCGAAGGATATTTGGCTCGGAGGAAAGAACTGTTTTAGATTCGGCCTAGGAGTAACCGATACAGTAATCGAAAAATTGGGTGACATCGCACACCAGCTTTCAGAGATACGCACCACCAACTCCCCCCCGAGGGAGCTTTACGAATCCCGACTGGGCAAGTGGATTGCTACCCTCGGATTGATATTGGCTCGGAGTGATTACTACATGGATCACTACATCTACTTCAAACACCGAAACCGCGTGCTTTTCACTTACTTCGCGGATTTGGTGCGTTGGCAAGTGCCAGAACAACGGGGAAGCTTTCCAGCCACTAACGGCGATGGCTTTAGGTTCATCCAGACGGAGCACCGCGGCTTACGCATGGCCATTCGTCATGAGGAACTATTTGTACGTCGTTTGATGGACCTGCTCATTGAGCAGCACGCTGTGGACACTGGTCTAACACGCCATACTATTATTGAGAATTTGCGTCACGAAAAAGCTTTCCGATTTTCGGCCCATGAAGACACGTTTAACCGGCTTTACAGTCAAGCTTCTAACGAGACAATTGCCCGAGTGGTAACTGAATGGGCGTACCACCGAGCTTGGGCCCTGGGGTGCGCTGCAGTCACAACAATGTATGACGTAGCCACAGTAGCTAATGCACCCGCCCTTGCAGAGTTTCCATCTCTAAGGACTAAAGCCGAGGCATACTTGTTAGAATAGCTTAAGTTTTTCGGAATCTGACCATAGCGAGTCGAATTTTTTGTGGGGAAATTAAACAGTTGATGAGAGGAAGCATTGGCACAGATACCCAGGCCATGTGGCCGTTGTTGTCTGTGCTCACTGGGATGACATTCGACGTTACTGTGGTGGGTGAAGAGATGTGTAAGTCACTTGCGACCAACCGTGTCGTGTGGGACCGACGAGAAAAGGAAGCAGAAGGAGTGCCACGGCCGATGCCAGGTTGTGTCAGGGTGGGGTTTGGCGATGGAGACCGAATGACCCCGCGGTTGTTCCTGATTGTTGCGTTACAGACAGTGGATCAGTTGATGGGCAGGGAAGACACGTTGTTCTGCCGAGAGCAAATCCAATTGGAAGATAGCAATGTGCAGCCGATCGTGAGACTGGACCTGGAAGGCGCCGTCAACTACATGTACTTCCAGCAGGCTGCTGACGAGTCTGAGAGAGTCCGGATGGCTCAAAAGGTCTTGGCAAAATTGGCCGAGGAAGGCAAATTGACCGAGGCCGACTTGATAAGTTCGGATCACCCAGTAGTTCCCGGTGACCCAGTAGTTCCCGGTGACCCAGTAGTTCCCGGTGACCCAGTAGTTCCCGGTGACCCAGTAGTTCCGGGAATAACTCCGTTAACCACATCGATGCAGAGCATGAGCCACTTGCGGGAGGCACTATTAAAGAGCTACAGAACGCTTGAGCCCTCGGGTGAATACAAGTCGTCTTGTTGGAAGGGTATTTGTCGTCCGATGTTGGCAATCAGTGAAGGTCGTGTGGTGGTTGCCCTTCACAGAGAGCAACTGTGTGGCCGCTGCGAGCCAGGTCCAGTTGTAAGCCTGCCGGTGCCGAACCGGTTGATCACCACCGTGTTGGCAACGGGTAGCGAGGAGACGAAATGCGTGATTCCGAGCGACCATCTAGTGCCCGTTAATGAGTGGGCGGTGCCGATCGAGAAGTGGATAGCAAGTGAAAAAATACCGGCGCCGAAGGGCGTCAGGGGCGCGTGGAAGGAACATGTCGCGCGCATAAAGGCGGAGGTACAGCTGGAAGCGGAACAGCAAGACGTCAAGATGACGGCGTTCCCGTGGCTGCACACTTGGGAGCCTGAGCAGGGTAGTGGGACATCCTGGCCGGATCCGCTCACCCCAGTACGAACGACCAGCTCCGTTATTCAAGGCGACCTGGATGACCGTATCAAGTATTGGCGAGTTGCCAACCTCGGAGACTTCCTCAAGTCCTACCGGCTCTCTCCCCGACTTGTCACACGACTCGCAGATGACGCGCTTACCCTTGTCGGCGGAGCCCGAGTCACGAGTCCTGGCCAAACCGGCTGGTACATTGGCAGCTACGCACAAGCATACGTCGTACTCGAGTCCATAGGCAATACTTCTACACTACGCCTCGCTACCGTCCCTTTCTGCCTCACCGCCAAAAACGATGAAGACGCCGCCGACAGACAGCTGAGATTCTGGGACCAAGTGCGAATCGATGCAGGCTGTGACGACTTTGACAACTACGCGCCCACGCCAGGCGTGTCGGCTGACTGATTTTTCCCCGGTATCAACACCAGAAAAAAAGAAGCACCTGATGGGGCATCGCTGTTAATGGCTGTGAACGAGTTGTGTCAAAAACATGTGTAGAAATCTTTGTTAAATATCGCTCCCGTTTCGGGGTCGATTGCGGCCTCGTCCTCGACGTTCTGCGAGTACTGGTTTGTTATGGACTCGAGTTGGGGGTCCTCACTTCGCATGAACCTCCTGGTGTACCTGGAACGCGGAACCTGGCTGGCCGTATCCTTCCACCTCGAGTTGCGCGCGGGTTGTGTTTACCACCTTCATGGGGAGTGACCACTTGGGCGCGAACCACCTTGGCGTCTCCGGTCCGTTGAGGGACGATGCTGCGGGTCGACAAACTCCACGACGATATCTCCTGGTCGGTCCGTGGGGTGGGTCTTCCTCAAACGGTCGGTTTCTGAGGAGGGACTCCGCCGTTCGCTTTGGGAGCGTTTGCTGTTGCACTTGCTTGCGTTCTTGCTACGTTGTAGCTGACTGGCTACAACGTAGCTTGTTGTAGCTGGCTCGCTACGTTGTCGCAAGAGATTAGTTCGAGTACAGTCACGACACCTAACTCGGACGCGTCGGCCTCTATGATGTACTTGCCATTGGGGCATGCAGCGTGACGGTGTTCTGGGCGGCGCGTCAGAACACGCCCCGCCACTCGCAGGTCTTGCCATTCTTCAGCAAGCCGAATATCGGCGCCGTGATGTGTGAGAACTCGGGGATGAAGGGTTTCAGATAGCCGCACATCCCTAGGAAGCTTTGTAGCTCCTTCTTGCTGGCAGGGGCCGGTGCGTTGACGATTGCTCGAGACTTCTTCTCCTAGACCTTTATGCCCGTCTGGCCGACGACGTGCCCGAGGTACTTCACTTCGTCCTTGAACCATTCGCTCTTGTCTAGGCGCAAGTAGAAACCGGTCTTCCTGCACTGTTCCAGGATGAGCTTAACCCGCTGCAGTACGCTGTCGAAGTCCTGTCCAAAAATGACGATGTCGTCAATGTGGCAGAACGCATTTTCTCTTAGCAGATGACTTGAACTCGAAAAGGCCAATCAGACTTATAAAGCGTCTTGCACCTCCTCGATTGGCACATTCCACGACCCTGAGTTCATGCCTAGCGTGCAGTAGTATCTCTGTCCGGCCGCCCGTCGCCGATGGTCCCAGATGCGTGGAAGGGGGTTGGAGTCTGCTACCATGGCCGCGTCGAAGCTGCGGTAGTCGATGACGCACATCGATTCCCCGGTTTCCTTCTTTACAAAGTGAGGAGCGGCAGCCCACTCGGTCTTCGAGGATCGGATGGCTCCGAGCTGCAGTTGCTTTGCGACCTGCTGCTTCAACTCCTCCAACATCTGATTTTGTAGGGGCGCACCCTGGCCTTGTGCGGGCGTCCTGCTGCCCCGAACCGTCCTTGACTTGCGCCACCCTGGGGTACTCCCATGTGTCCTTGAACTCCTCCAGGAGCCGCGGTGCTCGCCGTCCATGTGCTGTGTGTTTTGCTCAAACAGCCGTTTCTGCTTCGCGTGGTTCGTCTCCACCGCGAGTGTCGTGCCTCCCTTGGTGGCTCCAAGGGCGGGGTCTCCCTCTACCTCGGGTCGGATAGTCTTAACTCGTCGACGTATCCCCTCTTGGCCCACAGGGCCATTCTGGTCGGGCCTACCGTGGGCAGTAGGTCCAGGTCGGGTGTGCCCAGTAGGTTGGGCAGGTCATTTGGCGGCATCACCGCGAAGGTGGAGTCCTTCTTGTGTTCGCCGATGCGCGTATCGGCTGGTGCTGCGAGGGGCAGGGTGCCGGATCCTAGCACCGTGTCGATTCTCATGCTCTGCCTTGAGAGTGGCACGCCCGCTCTCTCTGTGCCGCGCTCTCGAAGTAGACTGATCTCGGCCCCGGTATCTGTCGGGCTCTCTAGGTTCGGCCCCGGCATCTATAAAGAGCTGCAACGGGTATTGCGTGCATGGACCTTTACAGAAAAGGGCTCTCACCCGCCACCGACTTTGACCTGGAGGCGTCCTTGCGACGTTTCTGTCACAGAGTAGACGGGAGTTCCTTTCTTCAGTGTCCCATTCGGCCGCAGTTGTCACGACGTGAGTTGCGTGCTGGGCATCCCTCCCCTTCTCCCTGACGGGGGAGTCCGCAGTTGTAGCAGCGCCGCTTCGTTCCCATTTGTTGTGGGGAGAGTACGCCGTCGATGTCGTCTTCTGGTTGCTCTTGGGCCCTGTCCCCCGTTACGACTACGACCAGCACTGGCGTCCCTTGCCAGTTGTGGTGGTTGGTTATCTTCTGCAAGACGTCGAACAGGCTCGCCCCAGTGCCCATGTTTACAAACCAGGTCCTCCACTGCGGAGACGCCACGCCAAGGATGCGCCTGAGCTGTGGGAAATCTCCAGGTTGGACGGTCGCAACCGCCACGTTCGACTGGGGGATTCTGTTCCACAGTGGTTGAATCATGGCGGTTTCTTCCATGTTGTTATGTGTTGAGGGTTGCATGTCGGACTGCGGTCTACCCAGTCTTCGTGTCGGACTAAGGCGGCTACGGAGTCGACCCAGACATCTTCGAATCGCTGCTCGTTGGTGATGTCGGCTTCGGCCACGGCTTGCTGCTGACTCGTGAAACCCACTAGTTTCGTTCGGACTTGTCCATCGCCTCTGGTCGCGGGAACCTCGGAAGCCCATGCACCCTCAACCCATCCAGTAGCTGTCGCCAGTGATAGGTAGGGCATCGTTGTTAATGGCTGTGATGTCCGGCATTACACTTGTAGGTATGAGTCGTGTAGAAAAATTCCTCCCGAGGTCGCCACGCCCCTGGACGGCACACAGAGTCGAGAGAACCACGACACGAGCGCGGCTGCAGTTCCCGTCCGGATATTACTCTTCAGAGAGAGATACGTAGGCAGACCAGGAGATGGCAAAGGAAGCGAGTATAAGGTGGTTGTTGGAGAGCCTGGTGGTTGTTGTTGGAGAGCCTGTCCGTGAACTCTTCGTAGTTCCCGGATTGCTTGAGTGCCTCATAGACGTGGGATCTGAGCTGTATCTGTAAGTTGACTTTCGTACCGGCTTCGGTGGTGGTGGAGGAGATGACTTCGGCAATATTTTGGATCCATTGATCTGTATTTGGTTGGTTCAAATTGGTCTGAAACAACCATTGGTCTGAAACAACCATTGGTCTGAAACAACCATCTTCGCAAAACTTTTTCTTCATAGTCGACTTAGATTTCTTAGTGGATAAAGATGATGAGATCTTGGTCTATTCAAGTGGGGAGACGCCGTCTCGTATCTGCATAGTTATGTACGGTCAGTAGCGGAATGGATGCGGTCATCATTAAGGTATTGCTAGCTTGCTTTAGGACTAGTCCAGCAGCTGTGTTGGATGCATCCAAGTACAACTTTAGTGGTTCTCGAGCAGCGGTAGTAAAACGTTTCAATGATTCAGTCAACACGCGTTTGTAATTCGGCAGTAGTTTAGTAGGCAGTCCACCGAGAAAGGGGAAAGGTCCAGACTGCGGCTTGCTACCGTCCCTCGGTGCCTTGTAAACTGAGTTGAGTTCCGTCGCAATACTGGCGGTCGGCCGAGGCCCGTGTGAGGTCCGTGTGGTTGTTTGGGGATTTTTCGTGAATTGAAAATGAGAGGCTGTTGTGCCTCAGAGTCTCAGGAGATTTCGGCGTTGTTGTCGGCGCTGACTGGGGTAACCTTTGACGTTACGGTACCTGGGGAGGAGCATTGTGAATCGCTTGCGACTGAGCGCGTCGTGTGGGATCGTCGAGAGAACGTTCCTGACCGCTTCCCGCCAGCGCTGCCCGATTGTGTAAGAATTGGTTTTGCTGATCAAGATCGTATCACCCCACGGCTGTTTCTAACCATCGCTCTGCAGACGGTGGACGAGCTGATGAAGAGCGGAGGTCGGTTGGTAAGCCAAGACCAGATCCAGTTGGTGAGTGGTGCAATTCGTCCGACGGTGAGAGTCGACTCAGCACGCGGCACCACGTCCGAGAGGAATGCTGCTGACGAAGCGGAGAGAGTTCGAAGGGCCCAAGAGGTCTTGGTGCAGCTGGCCGAGGCTGGCAAGTTGACTGAAGGTGACTCAATTACTCCGTTGCAGACATCCATGGCGAGCATGAGCGAATTGCGCGAGGCTCTGTTTAAAACCTACAAGGCACTTGAGCCCTCTGGTGACTACACGTCGTTCTTCTGGAAGGGCATCTGTCGTCCGATGTTGGGGATAAGCTGGGAGGACAAGGTGGCAGTCAAGAGGAACAGACGCGGTGGCGTTGGAAATTTCGTGTGCGATCGGTGCAAACCCGGTGAAGTGATGAGCCTGCCTGTGCCCAGCAAGGTGACCACGAACGTGCTGAGTCAACATCCCAACATGCAAGACTTCATTCCTGACGATCACCACCTACCACTTAAGGACTGGGTCGTGCTCGGGCCGGACGGCGAGGCTTACACGCCCCGCGGCCAGTGGCCGCCGCTAGAGACCGTGAAGGGGACCTGGAAGAGGATCACCAGGATGAGCGAGAGGGAGTTGGGCCGGAAATCCCGGGATGAAGGCCTCGTGACATCCATACCCTGGGT
>NW_011645828.1:37568-39432 GCF_000223845.1 Gregarina niphandrodes | reverse complement strand
GTTGAAGACATCGATGGCGAGCATGAGCGAATTGCGCGAGGCTCTGTTTAAAACCTACAAGGCACTTGAGCCCTCTGGTGACTACACGTCGTTCTTCTGGAAGGGCATCTGTCGTCCGATGTTGGGGATAAGCTGGGAGGACAAGGTGGCAGTCAAGAGGAACAGACGCGGTGGCGTTGGAAATTTCGTGTGCGATCGGTGCAAACCCGGTGAAGTGATGAGCCTGCCTGTGCCCAGCAAGGTGACCACGAACGTGCTGAGTCAACATCCCAACATGCAAGACTTCATTCCTGACGATCACCACCTACCACTTAAGGACTGGGTCGTGCTCGGGCCGGACGGCGAGGCTTACACGCCCCGCGGCCAGTGGCCGCCGCTAGAGACCGTGAAGGGGACCTGGAAGAGGATCACCAGGATGAGCGAGAGGGAGTTGGGCCGGAAATCCCGGGATGAAGGCCTCGTGACATCCATACCCTGGGTCAGCACTTGGCACCCCGTCAACATTTTTAGCGGGCCACTACCTGGCTTCTTTACATCCGAAGACGAGGCTGGCAACTTGATGGCGGACCAGATGGACAGACACATCTCGCGCTGGCGCGTCGTCAATCTCGACGACCTCGTCAAGTCTTACCGGCTCTCGACGCAGGTAATTTCTCAGCTCGAGTGCGACGCCCACGAGATCACAAAAAGATGCGATATACTTTGCCCCCACCCTTACGAACACTATATCGGCGAGTACGCACAAGCCTACGTTGTGCTCGAGTTCAGCCCTAGAGGCGAAAGGTCCAGACTGCGGCTTGCTACCACCCCTTGCTGCCTTTTCGAATACACGACTATGTCCTCATTTGAGGCTGCCCGCAGAGGAGCAGCCTTCTGGAACCAAGTGCGAGCCGATGCAGGCTCTGCCAACGACGTCGACTACGTCCCCTACTCCGCAGTCAGGGACGGAGTGGGTAACTCCAATAAGTGACTCCGGTGAGTAGAGTTGTTTTCTTTAGTGGCGAACAGCAAGTGACCGACCGTTCAAGAGGTCTTGGTGTAGTTGGCCAAACCTGGCGACTTGACTGAGGGTGACTCAATAACTCCGTTGAAGACAGCGATGGCGAGCGTGAGCGACCGAGTCGCGGGACGCTCTGTTTAAGACCTACAAGAACCCTCTGGTGGCTACAACTCCTTCTTCCGGAAGGGTATTTGTCGTTGGGGATAAGCGTAAGAGAATTGGTGTGGTAGTGTGCGGCCCGTGTGGTAGTGTGCGGCCCGTGTGGGGATTTTTTTCTTTCGCGATTTAAAATGAGAGGTTGTTGTGCCACAGAATTACAGGAGGTATTGCCGCTGTTGTCGGTGCTGACTGGGGTAACCTTTGACGTTACGGGACCGGGCGAGGAGCATTGTGGATCACTTGCGACTAAGCGCGTCGTGTGGGATCGTCGGGACAAGGTTCCTGGCGACGTTCCACCGCCAATGCCCGACTGTGTGAGAATTGGTTTTGCTGATCAAGACCGTATCACCCCACGGCTGTTTCTAACCATCGCTCTGCAGACGGTGGATGAGCTGATGAAGAGCGAAGACACGTTGTTCAACCCTGATCAGATCCACTTACTGAGTCATGCAATTCGTCCTACGGTGAGAGTGGACTTTGAACGGGGCACCATGTACGGGGACGCTAAGAAGGCTCGTGACGAAGCGGAACGAGTTCGCGTGGCCCAAAAGGTCTTGATGCAGTTGGCCGAGGCTGGCAAGCTGACTGAGGGTGAGTCAATAACTCCGTTGAAGAGGCCGATGACGAGCATGAGCGAGTTGCGCGAGGCGCTGTTTAAAACCTACAAGGCGCTTGAGCCCTCTGGTGACTACAAGTCGTTCTTCT
>NW_011645828.1:34110-37548 GCF_000223845.1 Gregarina niphandrodes | reverse complement strand
GAATTGGTTTTGCTGATCAAGACCGTATCACCCCACGGCTGTTTCTAACCATCGCTCTGCAGACGGTGGATGAGCTGATGAAGAGCGAAGACACGTTGTTCAACCCTGATCAGATCCACTTACTGAGTCATGCAATTCGTCCTACGGTGAGAGTGGACTTTGAACGGGGCACCATGTACGGGGACGCTAAGAAGGCTCGTGACGAAGCGGAACGAGTTCGCGTGGCCCAAAAGGTCTTGATGCAGTTGGCCGAGGCTGGCAAGCTGACTGAGGGTGAGTCAATAACTCCGTTGAAGAGGCCGATGACGAGCATGAGCGAGTTGCGCGAGGCGCTGTTTAAAACCTACAAGGCGCTTGAGCCCTCTGGTGACTACAAGTCGTTCTTCTGGAAGGGCATCTGTCGTCCGATATTGGGGATAAGCTGGGAGGACAAGGTAGCAGTCAAGAAATATAGTGGCAATGGCGGTCGGAATTTCGTGTGCGAGCGGTGCAAACCCGGTGAAGTGATTAGCCTGCCGGTGCCGAGCAAGGTGACCGCGAACGTGCTGAGTCGACATCCTAACATGAAGGACTTCATTCCTGACGATCACCTCCTGCCACTTAAGGACTGGGTCGTGCCCGGGCCGGACGGCAAGGTCTACACACCTGGCGATCAGTGGCCGCCGCAGGAGACCGTGAAGGGCACCTGGAAGAAGGTCAGCGAGATGAGCGTGGAGGAACTGAGCTGCAAAGCCCGACGGGAGGGTCTCGACATAACAAATATCCGCTGGGACCCCGCCAACCTCCTTAACAGGCGACTGAACTGCTTCTCGCCGTCCGATGTCGCGGCCGGCAACTTGATGGGGGACGAGATGGATAGACACATCTCGCGCTGGCGCGTCGTCAACCTCGCCGACCTCATCAAGTCCTACCGACTCTCGCCTGATATAGTCCGCCACCTTGAGGACGATGCCAACATGATTACAGATGCATGCGATAAGTTTGGTCCTCGGCTCAGATACGATCACTACATCGGCAACTACGCACAAGCCTACGTCCTACTACAGTTCACCGAAAGAGGTGAAAGATCCAGACTGCGGCTTGTTACCATCCCTTGGTGCCTAGCAAACGGAGTTGAGTTGCGTACACTCGGCGCAGGAGTGGCCTTCTGGGACCAAGTGCGAGCCGACGCAGGCTGTGACGACGTAATCGACTACCTCGACTACTCCGCAGTCAAGGACGGAGTGGGTAACTCCAGTAAGTGATGGACTCCAGTTTTTCGATGTGGCGAACTGCTGTAGCGGACGTCAGTCGGGACGGGGGCTCAATGAGCAGCGGTGGTCGACAGTCACGAGCTGGCGCGAACGTAAAGTTCGGCCGGTGCGGCTGGATGCTTTTTGTTCGAGCGCCGTTTTAATTTCATAAAGCCTTTTTGCAGGTCTCCTCTGACCGTAACCGTCTGGGCGACTAACCCGGGCCAGCAGAACAACCCACGCTTCCTGGCCTTGTTCGCCCCAACACGAGCCGTAGTGGAACCGCAACATGGCGCGTGTGGGGAGCGTCTCCGGCAGCTTCCCAAAACCGTGTGATGCCCCCCGTTGACCGTCTTTCGAACCACGCCCTCGACCGGCATCAACCTTTGCGTCGCTGCGAAGTCTTCCTCCGTCGGTCTGCTCGCGTGTACCAACGCCCCTACGTATGCCACAATCGCACCCCCGAGCGCCATCCGCTCCACGAGCGCCATCCGCTCCACGAGCGCGTCGTCGTCCGCTTCCTCGGCGGCGTAGGGTGACCGCTTCCTCGGCGGCGTAGGGTGACAGCCAATCTGCCAACAGTTCTTCTGTCCAGACATGAACTCCAGCGTCAAGTCAGAACGCTACGGCCCACTTGATGGCGAACAGCTCTCTCCCTGGTATCCCACTCATGCTCTGCACCGGTCAGCTTCTTCAAGGCGAACTCGAGGGGCACTTCGAGGGGACCTCACGACCGCCCTGATTCGCACCAATTCCCAAACTTCGTCTCCTACCACCGCGCTCTGTAAGGCAGGCCCCCAACTGAACATACTGCCCTTCTTCATTAAGTCGAACAGAAGGGCAGTCCCCTCAGCTTATATTGGGACGAAGAGTTAAGGGTGCCCGACCACTCCGAGGACGCTGATCGGTGGGGGCTTCCGCACACTGTGCACCCTCCCCCGCTGGCGACCTCATCCCCCCCCACTAGAGGGTGACTCGGACTGTTGAACGCCTTCGCCAATCGTCGTCTAACGCTGTCGCAAGGATGCACGCCTTCAGCACGTCAGCTCCGCCGTTGTCCCCCTGCGGGCCGCAAGGCGAACGAAGCTTACCGGGCAGCGTTGGCTGATCGACTTCTTCCGAGGACGGACCTCACATTGCGCTCCAACAGGTCGACGATCTTCCCCACTTCGGACAGGAATGTCTCCACCCGCACCTCTTCCCCGCCCCAACTTCTCCTCGGTTGTCGTTGCTGACTGCGGTGATTTTGCTGGAGGCACATTGTTTTCCGCTTGCAACCAAGCGTGTCCTGTGCAGACGAGATGGACAGTTGTAATGAACCTCAGTTGTGTCAATTACGGGAGTGTTGGCAATTTGAGGCCAGTGGTGGCCGTGTCCTGGTCGTATCGGCCTACTGGTCAAGCAGCAGCATAGACCTGCCGAACGTGGCTCAGATCACGCGCAGAGGAGGGCCTCACCGGTCACAAATGTTACGTAGAGCGCGATGGTAGGATTGTGGAGCCACAACGGGTCGACGGTACGTACTCTACAAGAGAGAGAGAGTAATTCGCAGCTTGCACTACGGACGAGGAGGAGCACACACGGGGGTGACAAAGACTGAGAGGAGTACTTTGTATGGTCAGACATACCGGCGGAGGTGGAGTCTTGGTTGATAGGCGAGCGACTGAAGGAATCGCCTTCCCCCCGTGCACACACCCTACGAGGGTAATCACTACAACACACTCGGGCCACCTCACAAGGTATAGGCGGCGAGAGCAGTTGCCGACACGACAACCGAGCTTACTATAAAGTATGAGAGACCGTGAAGTGAAGCCGCCGTCGGAGGAGCCCTTGCGGCGAGGCGACATAGTTGTGGTCCATACGGAAGGAGCCCCCACGCTTCCTGGCTAGTCAGCAGGTGGTCGCTGACCATGCCACCGGGGGCGTGGGTCACGAACCTGCTCAGGTCCGAGCTCAAGGTGAGATAGTTGTGGTACTCGGTTCAACTCTGAGCGGGTCGGCCGTGAATCAAGCCGCGATCAAGTCGTGATCAAGTTTACTTAGACACGGTTCAGCCTGCATCGGTTCTCACTTGCTTCTTATTCTCTCGAGCCGAGGCGTCCTTCGAATCTTTCGCGATGAGGCAGTAGGGGACAGCAGCAAGGTGCAGCCTGGAGCTTCCAGCACTGTCAGCGCCTTCGAGCACAACGTAGGCTTGTGCGTAGCT
>NW_011645828.1:32729-34090 GCF_000223845.1 Gregarina niphandrodes | reverse complement strand
TCGTCGAAAAAGCCCTTGCGGCGAGGCGACATAGTTGTGGCGCGGGTCCATACGGAAGGAGCCCCCACGCTTCCTGGCTAGTCAGCAGGTGGTCGCTGACCATGCCACCGGGGGCGTGGGTCACGAACCTGCTCAGGTCCGAGCTCAAGGTGAGATAGTTGTGGTACTCGGTTCAACTCTGAGCGGGTCGGCCGTGAATCAAGCCGCGATCAAGTCGTGATCAAGTTTACTTAGACACGGTTCAGCCTGCATCGGTTCTCACTTGCTTCTTATTCTCTCGAGCCGAGGCGTCCTTCGAATCTTTCGCGATGAGGCAGTAGGGGACAGCAGCAAGGTGCAGCCTGGAGCTTCCAGCACTGTCAGCGCCTTCGAGCACAACGTAGGCTTGTGCGTAGCTGCCGATGTAGTAATCTCTCTTGACATGAAACCTGCAGCTTTCTGACTTTGAGATTAGCTGGGTGGCATCCGCCTCGAGCATGTCGATGGCCTCTTCTGAGAAACGGTATGACTCGATTAGGTGGCCGAGATTGGCGACATGCCACGATTTAAGGTGATCAGGCATGGTGCCATAGATGCCGTCCCTTGCCCTTCATCTTCATAGGAAATGCATTCGCCACGTGGCATAAACGTTGCCTCCCACGGGTACTCGTCGCACTTCACGCCTTGCTTCTTGGCTTCAGTCTGGATGCGCCCCTTGGCGCGTTCGATCTCCTGAGACCAGAGGAACCGCATATCATCCCCTGTCGGCCACTGTCCCGCCTCCTCTCCGCCACCTGCTACCCATTCGCTGCGGGGAAGTCGAAGGTGCTCAGGCACCAGTTCACGCCAGGGTATACCACGCCAGGGTATACCACGCCAGGGTATACCACGCCAGGGTATACCACGCCAGTTGTCTTCATCTGTTGCGGTCTAGGTCACACTATTCCACGGGGGGAGGCCCACGACCGGATCTGATTCGCACCGAGAGCACACGGAACTCGTCGGAGACGCCACGGTCAGCTTGCTCTTGTTCATCTCAGCATAGGTCGACAGATTCCCTTCCACTAGAGGGACTTGTAGTGGGCTCAAGCGTTTTGTAAGACTCCAACAGAGCGTCACGCAACTGGCACATGCTCCCCATCGACGGGGCGATTGACGGACCCTCCAGCTCACCGTCCTCAGCCAACCTCAGCAAGGTATACCTGGCCCAACTAACTCTAGCACTGGCTCGTCAGCAGCCTTCTTGAAATCCTTGCGCCATGTTTGGGTAGTGATAACCGTATACATGGTTGTGCGGACGGGCGCTATCCGTTGTTCGCGCACTCTCAGGACTTGGAAGGTACGCCGGACCAGGCAGGGGACACGAACGGCTCGTAAGTGTG
>NW_011645828.1:32013-32595 GCF_000223845.1 Gregarina niphandrodes | reverse complement strand
TTGACGGACCCTCCAGCTCACCGTCCTCAGCCAACCTCAGCAAGGTATACCTGGCCCAACTAACTCTAGCACTGGCTCGTCAGCAGCCTTCTTGAAATCCTTGCGCCATGTTTGGGTAGTGATAACCGTATACATGGTTGTGCGGACGGGCGCTATCCGTTGTTCGCGCACTCTCAGGACTTGGAAGGTACGCCGGACCAGGCAGGGGACACGAACGGCTCGTAAGTGTGCGGGGCTGAAAGGTTTTTGACGGGGAATTGACATCGCAATAATTACGATGGGAACAGAAGACGGACTCGAACCCGAGTAGGTCCAGTGGACGGTACCGGCTCGTCGGGCTTTGCTAACGTATTTGAGGCTGATAGCGTGCGGCAAGTGTGGGCGTGAGGCTGATAGCGTGTGGCCGTTAAAAACTTTTTTCTTAACCATTTGAATGAGAGGGCGTATGGAGGGTTGTGCGGTGATCTCTGTGTCCTGATTGGCGGATTTGAGACCACCTGAGGACAGTGACTGGTCATCGGATATGTTCTGAGGAATAAACACACTTGCCAGCCGAGTTTCAACGTGGTAAGACTCTAATAA
>NW_011645828.1:27157-31993 GCF_000223845.1 Gregarina niphandrodes | reverse complement strand
GACGGACTCGAACCCGAGTAGGTCCAGTGGACGGTACCGGCTCGTCGGGCTTTGCTAACGTATTTGAGGCTGATAGCGTGCGGCAAGTGTGGGCGTGAGGCTGATAGCGTGTGGCCGTTAAAAACTTTTTTCTTAACCATTTGAATGAGAGGGCGTATGGAGGGTTGTGCGGTGATCTCTGTGTCCTGATTGGCGGATTTGAGACCACCTGAGGACAGTGACTGGTCATCGGATATGTTCTGAGGAATAAACACACTTGCCAGCCGAGTTTCAACGTGGTAAGGACTCTAATAAAGCGCATCAGACCAGGTTCTATTGCCGAGTTAGCCCGGGACGTAGCCCGGGCAGGCACAGACTCGAGCGCGACGGGCCAAACGGGCGGCACTGGCTCCAGGCCAGCGCGGCCATTAGGATTTTTTCTTTTTTGGATGAGAGGGAGTTGTGCCGCTGAGTCTCAAGAGGTTTCGCCGCTGTTGTCGGTGCTGACTGGGGTGACCTTTGACGTTACTGGACCGGGCGAGGAACATTGTGAATCACTTGCGACTGAGCGCGTTGTGTGGGATCGTCGGGACAAGGTTCCTGGCGACGTTCCACCGCCAATGCCCGACTGTGTGAGAGTTGGTTTTGCTGATCAAGACCGTATTACGCCACGGCTGTTTCTAACCATCGCTCTGCAGACGGTGGACGAGCTGGTGAAGAGCGAAGACACGTTGTTCAACCCTGATCAGATCCACTTACTGAGTCATGCAATTCGTCCTACGGTGAGAGTGGACTTTGAGCGCGACACACAGTACGGGGGCTGTAAGACTGCTGCTGACGAAGCGGAGAGAGTTCGAAAGGCCCAAGAGGTCTTGGTGCAGCTGGCCGAGGCTGGCAAGTTGACTGAGGGTGACTCAATTACTCCGTTGAAGACATCGATGGCGAGCATGAGCGAATTGCGCGAGGCTCTGTTTAAAACCTACAAGGCGCTTGAGCGCTCTGGTGACTACAAGTCGTTCTTCTGGAAGGGCATCTGTCGTCCGATGTTGGGGATGAGCTGGGAGGACAAGGTGGCAGTCAAGAAATATGGTCGCGATGGCGTTGGAAATTTCGTGTGCGATCGGTGCAAACCCGGTGAAGTGATGAGCCTGCCGGTGCCGAGCAAGGTGATCACGAAGGTGCTGAGTCGACATCCCGACATGAAGCACTTCATTCCTGATGATCACCGGCTGCCACTTAAGGACTGGGTCGTGCCCGGACCGGACGGCAAGGTCTACACACCCGGCGACCAGTGGCCGCCACAGGAGACCGTGAAGGGCACTTGGAAGGAGGTCACCGAGATGAGCGCGGACGAATTGCAATGCAAAGCCCAAAAGGAGGACCTCGAGCTGACAAACATACCCTGGGAGAAGACGTGGCACGGCGTCACCGTTAGTCGTGAACAGATGACGGACCAGATGGACAAAAACATCTCGCGCTGGCGAGTCGCCAACCTGGACGACCTCGTTAAGTCCTACCGGCTCTCGGAGGATATTGTTTGCCAGCTCAAGAAGGATGCCAGCGAAATGAGAGAGGCATGCGACAAGCTTGTCCCCTACGGCATGGGCTGCGTACGACACTACATCTGTAGCTACGCACAGACATATGTCTTGCTTGAGTTCACTGATGGGGGCAACGTGTCCAAACTGAGGCTTGTTACTGTCCCTTTTGCCTTTGTACGAGGCACATCAATGGGGAGGGATGCGGCTTCCCGCAGAGAAGCAGCCTTCTGGAACCAAGTGCGAGCCGACGCAGGCACTGCCGACGACACCGACTACTTCTCCTACTCCGCAGTCAAGGACGGAGTGGCCGGGACTTCAGTCCAGTAAGTGACTCCCGGAGGACGGAGTGACTAACCCTAGAACGGCGAACTGGGTTGCCGGAGAAGCAGAGGCGAGGTGGTTGTCATCGGACTGGGACCTCCGACCTCTCTTAACACGTTTTTAAAAATACGAATTCAAAAATACGTCTTGGTTTTTTTTTTTTGGATCGAAAGAATGAGAAGTTGTTGTGCTACAGACATTACCTGTCAGGAGGTGTCTCCGATGTTGTCAGTATTAACTGGGATGACCTTTGACGTTACTACAACGGGTGAGAGACATTGCGAATCGCTTGAGACCCAGCGCGTGGTATGGGACCGCCGGGAGGATGTTGTCACTCCTTCGCCGATGCCGGGTTATGTCAGACTGGGATTTGGTGGTGAAGATCGTATGACTCCTCGATTGTTTCTGACTATCGCCTTGCAGGCGGTGGACAAGCTGATGGAGAGCGAAGGTACGTTGTTCAGTGCTGAGCAGATCCAGTTGGTGGGTGACGCTGTCCGTCCGACCGTGGGACTGGACATGGGTGGTTGTTTTTACAAGTACGCTAAGAGGGCTGGTGACGAAGCGGAGCGCATTCGCATGGCACAAGATGTCTTGGTAAAGTTGGCCGAGGCTGGTAAGTTGACAACGGGGGATTCGGTGGCAACGGGGGATTCGGTGGCAACGGGGGATTCGGTGGCAACGGGGGATTCGGTGACCACAGAGGTGTTGGCGTCGTTGAAGACCCCGATGAAGAGCATGGGTCTGTTGCATGGAGCGTTGTTGAAGACCTACAGGAGGCTAGAGCCCTCTGGAGACTACACATCATTCTCATGGAAGGGCATCTGTCGGCCGCTGCTTGGTATGAGGCGTAATTATGTAGAAGCGTTGGTTAGCTCGACATCGGGGTGCACGCGCTGCGGACCGGGGAGGGTAATAAGCCTGCCAGCGCCGGGCAGGGTGATCACGAATATACTGCAGAGACAGAGCCACGACAGGGAAAGAAGAAAAGTCCTGGTTCCGGATGATCACCGGCTGCCAGTCAGTGAGTGGGCCCAACCAATCCCGACAGATAACCTCATTTACGGCCCGTGGCCAGCGTGGACATCCGTACAGAAAACCTGGGAACTAGAGGTGGAACGCAGTGAGTGGGCCGTGACACAAGCTGCCCGTAAGCAAGGTGTCCAGGTAACGACGATCCCCTGGCGTCACACCTGGATGCCCTCCTGCGAGATCATGTCGGATGAAAAGAACACCGCTGAGAAGAACACCGCTGAGAAGAACACCGCTGTCCTCGTAAAGAATGAGATGGACCACCGCCTCAAGTTCTGGCGCGTCGCCAACCTTGGCGATCTCGTCAAGTCCTACCGGCTCACAGACGAAGTCGTCAACCATCTCGAATCAACCGCCGCAACGCTTGTTAAGAGAGCCCGCCAGGACTCGGGTAAAAAAGACTGGTACATCGGCAGCTACGCCCAGACCTATTTAGTGCTCGACCATCATGTCGATGGCAAGCACACCAATCTGAGTCTCGCCATTGTCCCTCATTGCCTCACCGCCGAAAATAAATACGAAGCGGAACACAAACAACGACAATTCTGGGAGCAGGTGCGCATAGATGCGGGTTGCGCCGACAAAACAACTAACTGAAGTGACCACCAACTGACCACCACAGCTGCTGAGTTCATTCCTCACACGGTGTGAAGACGTGATGTCGTGGTTTTTTTTTGTCGAACGCCTTGTTAGTTCCAAAATGGTTCTATCAAAAAATGATCAACTCTGCACAACCCAACATCTGCTTAAAGCCGGTCGGTGGTTTCCCCTTTAGCGATCTGGTCGTAAGTCCCGGCAATTCAAAGAACATCCGTCTGTTAACACGTCTGTCGTGATACCCAAGAGTCTGTTTATATTGTTCCGAAGATGGATTGGCGGGCAGGGCTGACAATCTGCGGGAGAGCACAAATGATTACTATGCAAGCACCGATGAGGGCTAACGCATGTTGGGGCTGCTAATCGACAGATAGGGCCCCGAACGGTCAGTGGGCGGGCATTTGTTTGCAGGGACCCGAACGGTCAGTGGGTGAGGAATCTGAATCGTCCAGGGACATAACGATCTCGAAAGAAATTTCTATACATGTTTTGGACACAACTTGTTCCCGCGACTAACTACAAGAACAACTGCCAGACATCGTAGCTATCGACAGCGATGCCGAATGCAAGGCCAACGGCAATAGCGCTACCCCGGCCCCCTCATCCACCATGGACGAATCACTGGCGACAACTACTAAATGGGTTGAGGGTGCTGTCCGCTTCCGCTACATACCGAGGTTCCCGAGACCAGAGCCGATGGACAAGTCCGAACGGAACGAATGGGTTTCACGCGTCAGCAGCAAGCCGTGGCCCGAAGCCGACATCACCAACGAAAAGCGATTCGGAGACTGGGTCGACTCCGCAGCGGCCACAGTCCGACGTGCAGCGTTCAACATGCAAGAAACTGCCATGATTCAACTACTGTGGAACAGAATCCCACAGTCCAGGCAATTCGACCTGCTGGACGTACCCAGAGACCCGGACACCGAAGTCGAAGACTTCACCTCAGACCTCAGAGAGTGTTCCCAACTAGCAACTACGTGGCCGACGTGAACGTGGCGGTTGCGACCATCCAACCCGGAGACTTCCCACAACTCAGGGAAACGCTCAACCGACGACTAACGCGCTACGTGAGGCTATCCAGAGACCATTTCACGCAAATTCCTGGAGCGCCGCATCCTTGGCGTGGCGTCTCCGCAGTGGAGAGCATCGGAAAGGCGGACGAGAGCCCTTTTTCTGTAAAGGCCCAGGTACGCAACACCCCGTTGCAGTTCTTCATAGATACCGGGGCCGACATCAGTTTACTTAGAGAGCGCGACAGAGAGAGAGCGGGTGTGCCATTCTCAGGGCGTGCATTTTTAATCGACACGGTACTAGGATTTGGCACCCGGGGCACACCCGACATGGACCGATTGCCCACAGTAGG
>NW_011645828.1:25995-26819 GCF_000223845.1 Gregarina niphandrodes | reverse complement strand
GGACGAGAGCCCTTTTTCTGTAAAGGCCCAGGTACGCAACACCCCGTTGCAGTTCTTCATAGATACCGGGGCCGACATCAGTTTACTTAGAGAGCGCGACAGAGAGAGAGCGGGTGTGCCATTCTCAGGGCGTGCATTTTTAATCGACACGGTACTAGGATTTGGCACCCGGGCACACCCGACATGGACCGATTGCCCACAGTAGGCCTTACCATAATGGCCCTGTGCGCCAAAAGGGGATACATCGACGAGTTACGACTATCCGCCCCAAAGTACAGGGAGACCCCGCCTTTGGACCCACCAAGGAGGGCTACGACACTCGCGGTGGAGACGAACCACGCGAAGCAGAAACGGCTCTTTGAGCAAAAGCACACTGCACATGGACGCCGAGCACCGCGAGCGGCTGTGGGAGCTCCTGGAGGAGTTCAAGGAAACGTGGGAAGACCCCAAGGTGGCGCAGGTCAACGGTTCGAGGTCTCAGGACGCCCCCTCAAGGCCAGGGTTTTAGCGACCATCGTAGCCATCGACAACTGCCAGACATCGTAGCCCATCGGCGGCGATGCCGAACATAAGGTCAATGACAATAGCGCTACCCCGGCCCCCTCATCCACCACGGACGAATCAGAATCAAGACCGGAGGACGAGGGTCATGTCGGAGGACACCCGGCAATAGTAAGTGACCGGTGTGTGGTGAAGAGAACAGTGTCCCCATGGCGGGTGATCGGTGCAGAGTTGCGTGTGAGAGATTGATGGCCCCCGTGAAACGGCAGAGCGGCTGTGAATGGTTTCGTGAGAGGTTGTTCGAAGTGTCGGTGGATGTGTGA
>NW_011645828.1:23628-25975 GCF_000223845.1 Gregarina niphandrodes | reverse complement strand
CGGAGGACACCCGAGACGGTCGGAGCGAACTCGCGGCTGGTAGCGATTATTCTGTTTGAGGCGTGGTAGTTGTCTGGCTGCTTGGGATTTTTTGAGGGCTCAAATGAGAGGTTGAAAGAACACGGTGGAAAGGTCTGTGGCAACAGGTCTGTTCCTGAGGGCCGGTTTGGCAAACGGTCTCAGTCTGAGGAAACGTCTGGTCATTTGTGCACAAGAACCTTGGTTGGTGTCTGCGGGGAAATATCAGGCAAAAATGAGGGGGTTTAACGCGGCGAGTAAGTCACATGCGGCAACGTGGTTGCTGGGAGTGCTGGGAGTGCAGGTGGACTGTGGGACGGTGTGTTGTGAGTCTGCCGGTGCGCGATTGACGGTGGGGAGTGAGTTACGCAATGGTGTTGCGATGAAGGTGCCGCCGGCGTTTTTCTATCAACCAAGATTCGGTGTTGACTGGATGTCAACTCGGTTGTTCTTGTGCATTGCGTTGCAGTGTGTGGACCGTTTGGCTAGTAACGAGACACATGTGCTACGTTCGAAAGACCAGCTGCTTTTCCGGCACTGTTGCCGCCAACCGATTGTCGCCATCGATCCGAGACACACTCGCTACGTCCGGCAGGAGGCCGCGGATATCCCGGAGCGCCTTCGCCTGAGGCAGCTGGTCAGCCCGGGCCAGACGCAAGACGAGCCGCCTCAATTCGTGTTGGAGAGTCTGCCGCCGCGGGAGGAATTTCCACTTTTTGAGGACGTTCGGGAGGAGCGCACACGTGTGCGTCTCGCGCAAAAAGCTCTGCGCGACTTCGCAGTCGCCGGACGGGTCGACCAAGGCGGAAGCGGGGGCGACGCGCCACCGCCCTACCGGGTTACGGATCTTATGAGTGTGCTCGAAAGCACTTTCACCACTTTCGCCCAACTCCGGGACGCCCTTGTCTCTTCGTATGTCGAACAGGGCCCCTCCGGTGATTATCGTCAACAGTTCTGGGTCGGTGCCTGCCGCCCGTACCTGCACTGCGACCAGGACGAACTCCACGTGTCTGACACGACTCGTCTCCTAGCGGCGCAACGAGGAGCCAGAGGCCAGTCGCTGGGCAAAGATGCCGTCTACTGCACGCGTTGCGTTCCCCGAGTCATCCACGATCTGGACGGACCCGGTTACCTCCCATTGGACGAGAGCGACTGGGACTCCAGCGGCTTGAGCAGCACCGACCTAGGCAGGCGAACTTGGCTTAACGAGATGCGAAACGTCAAATACATTTTGCGTACAGGCGCAGCCACACAAGTGAATGTGTGGAGGCATACCTTGCCTTGGACGGCCACCTGCATACCAAAGACGGGTGCACTTCCGTTATCACCCGAAGGCAACGAGACCATCCTACAGACGATAGCGACAGCCATCGCCGACAAGCGGCTGATTAATTTAGGAGTCATGTTACAGTATTATCGACTCTCACGAAAAATGGTAAAGACAATCAGACTACAGATTGAGAAATTACTTAAACTTGTTGCAACCCAACAATGGGAGGTAAGAAAGGGTTACTCGCGTGGTGTCCGTAAGGCAGCCTCCAAAGGTTGGTTCATCGACTCCTATGATCAAGTCTACATTATGATTTCTCCGCCAACCGATATTCTTGATAGGAAGACTAAGACTGCTGCTTTTCAAGTAGTGCTGACACGAGACTGTCTCAAAAGCCACTCACAAGAAGATGCCAATAAACGCAACGAAGAATTCTTCACCAAACTTTCCGTCGACGCCCACTCCGAGAGCGAACCTGTGTGCCAATTCACACACGCCAGCGCTGCATGTTTCGTCTAAGTAACTGGATGCACCACCTGGATGCACCCCCCACTCTTTTTGTTTCTATAAATGTCCCTAGAAGGGTGAGTCAGTTCTATGCAAGCTGGGTGAGTCAGTTCCATCGGCATAGTTGGTTGGTTATTTTTGTTGCTCTCGAAGAGCCTCTTCTTGTCTTTGAAGAGCCTCTTGCTGGAAAAGAAGACGTTTGGGTGGAATATCGACGGTGGCTATTAACACGTCTCGAACGGTGGCTGCAGCGGAGACGACTGTGGTTTTGGCGTCATGAAAAAGCGTGCCACGGTCTCGGATTGCAGCCACAGTGTCAGACATTGTGTCTCTAGCCGCGCGCATCTGCGGAATGGCAGTGCCCACGTAACTCGTGGCGACGTCGATGGCTGCCTTCGCGTTTTGCGCAGTCGCCTGAATTTGATCCTTGGCGGAGTCTCGCAGTTGTTCGATGGCCTGTGTAGTGCTGCGGCTGCCGAAGTTGAACAGCCGCATCATCTTGAACCAGTTCTCTTACCACACATTTTCCTCCCCCCCAACAATTCCCCCCCC
>NW_011645828.1:22122-23452 GCF_000223845.1 Gregarina niphandrodes | reverse complement strand
CCCCCCCCCCAACAATTCCCCTCCATTTTCAACACAAACGAAATAGTAAATTCAGTTTTTTCGCAACGCTAAGTCAAACAAACTCGGCGGGTGATACTAGCACGGTCGGTGATACTAGCACGGTCGATATACCACAGACAATTCGTTGACGAGCTTACGTCCTTTTTTCTTCTTCTTGTCTTTCACTGGTGGTGGTGGTAATAATCTCTCTTTCACTTTCTGGACTCCCCTGACTAACCTTGGCGGCCGCTCAAACTGGTCCAGCCTCGCAACTGGGAATTCGATAACTGCTTCATCCTCTTTGATGGCTTGGAGGGAATTGTAGGTAGCTGGGAATTTTTGGAAATCCATGGATTCATCCTCCTCCATATGATCATCCTCCTCCTCCATATGACCATTCTCCTTGTGATCATTATCCTTGATACCAGAAAACAGTAATTGAGCTGCTTCGCGATCCTTTAATCCTTCTTGTAGCGGCTCACTAAACATCTCCAATGTCCCCTTAATAGAATCCAAATCATGACTCCCCAAACGTTCATTGTTATCCAGTCTTAATAGGCGCCTCATAATGTCATATACCATTACCACTACACTCGCCTGAAGCTTTGGACTGTCTATTAGTAATCTCGTAAACTCTATCATTTGGCGAGTGGCTCGCTTCAAATCTTTCGATCCATCGTCGTCACCGCAAGATGGATACACCACATCCCCTATTATCATTAGTTCGTCAGGAAACGTTTCCATCATATTCTGCAATCCCCACGACACTAGATGCAGAGCGAGATTCCACTTTGCCGGATTCTTGTACAACATGCTATCCATCGTCCTCTCCACACGAACTATGTCAAACGGATATCCGTTGTAGAAGACAGGAATAACAATCCGACTTAACTCCACAACTGCAGGAAACGAACCGGAATGCGACGCCGGTAGACACCTCATGATGTTGTTGAAATATCGCCGCTGAAAAAAAAACTCGACCAAACGCACTCATGTAAGGTTACACTCCCACGAGGTTGCACTCCCACGAGGTTGCAGTCATTCGTTTTGAGAAGAGGGCGCGTGACTGACTGAAGGCTGGTCCACAACAAGGATGGCTTGAAGGATGATGATTATGAGCGTTAGGGGACTGAAGCTTGAAGGTGAGTCCAGCTGAACCCCAACAGAAAAGATAAAAACTTACTTGGCGCTATCTTTGCTGCGTGGCCGTTGGGTCGCCAGGAAAAAGCTTTCTCAGGCACGTGACTGAGTAGCTTGGCTTCAGCAACCACGTAAGCATAATGCTTACGTGGCATAATGCTTACGTAGCATAATGCTTACGTGGCATAAT
>NW_011645828.1:16387-22033 GCF_000223845.1 Gregarina niphandrodes | reverse complement strand
ATATCGCCGCTGAAAAAAAACTCGACCAAACGCACTCATGTAAGGTTACACTCCCACGAGGTTGCACTCCCACGAGGTTGCAGTCATTCGTTTTGAGAAGAGGGCGCGTGACTGACTGAAGGCTGGTCCACAACAAGGATGGCTTGAAGGATGATGATTATGAGCGTTAGGGGACTGAAGCTTGAAGGTGAGTCCAGCTGAACCCCAACAGAAAAGATAAAAACTTACTTGGCGCTATCTTTGCTGCGTGGCCGTTGGGTCGCCAGGAAAAAGCTTTCTCAGGCACGTGACTGAGTAGCTTGGCTTCAGCAACCACGTAAGCATAATGCTTACGTGGCATAATGCTTACGTAGCATAATGCTTACGTGGCATAATGCTTACGTAGCATAATGCCTGTAGGTGGTTTAGCTGGCGCAGTTTATGAATAAACCTCTGCTCTCTTGGGCCTACAACAGTTTGCGGGAACTACCCTACCAAGACGCAACCGTTAAGCCCACCACAGACCCAAAGCTACGACGAGGGAACGACTCTCCTGCCACGGCGAGTACCAACATTCCGGCCCCCCAGCCCAACACAGTAACCTAACACAGTGACCTTTCTTCCGACATTGCAAAGCTGTTCGTCCATTTCGATTTCAAAAAACTCGACCAGCGGGTTCGCACATGCCAGCTGGAGATACGTAAGTAATTCCAGCGAAGTATTCGACGTTGTTTACCTTACCAACTTGACCTTGTTTATTTGATCTTGTTTGACTGACCAACTGGGTAAGGTTTTGGTCGTGAATTCGCCGTGTGTTACTCACACAACTCCAGGGTTGTGGAAGGAGCCGATTTACGTGATACGGGGTGTGCGAGAGTTGACCCAGTCGGCATTGCCGACTGGTCTTAGATCGTGGACGTCTGGGCCTTCGCTGTCTTCGTCGCTGTTGTGTTCCTGCGGGTCTCCCTCTGCGTGTGCCTCCTCCGATTCAGAACGTTTCTTCCCGGCCCCACAGGCGAGCAGGTTTACGCACCGCCTCAAAAAAGACGGTTTGGCGGGCGCCGTCTCTTCATCTGGTTGGACGTCGGGTTCCTCAGGTTGCAGCGGCTGTCTTCGCAGTAGCTCCAGTTCTTCCCTCTCGGCTTGTAACTGTCTGCTGAGTTCTTGCATCCGCATCTCCTGGTCACGCATCTCCTGCAAGTTTGCTTCTTGTAACCGCAACTGCTCCCCCAACAACTCTTGTTGTCGGGATGCCTCCTCTTCCCGCGAAGATGCATCCCTTGAAAACTCGTCACCGCCACCGCCGACCGGACGAGCGGGAGTTCGTTCCTCCCGCTGTGATTCCATAGGCACGAACGCTCTCAAGTCCACCTCTGGCGGCGCCATACCTACCTTCACATGCGAATTGCAAATTGCTGTCAACGTTATCGACCTCCTCCCACGATCCCGACCCCCTTGCCACGCATCCGGCGCCGTAAACGCCAACGTTACTGCAACCACCTCCGACGTGGACACAGCCAACCTGCTTCCCACACACTTCATACCACCTTATTAATTTGATGAATAAATCGGGCCTGTCCAGGATCGTCTAAGGGCCCAGTTGATTGACGCCACACCTATAAATCAAAGTGTCTGCATGTGTTCGATGACAATATCAACATCAGAACAATGTGGGTTTTTTTACACAGTCGCGAACACACAAATGAATGTGCGTGCGATCTCGAACTCGATCGAACCGACGGTATTGAAGGGTGCTACTGCAATTAGAAAGGTCCATCCTGCTTACCCACGACCCGGCCAGAATACTATCGCTAATGCAGCAATCGAATCTCCTTTTTACCGTCACGAAAGGTGTTAGAAGTTGCGCATTACTCTAGTCCTGATGACTACAGGTTGGAGAACCGCCGCCGGGAAGTTCGCGCCCATCCCGTCCCGCGAGCCCAAGCCCAGGTTTCGCCCATCTCCCCTCCCCCGGTTGGGTCGAAACAAAAAGCAAACCGGAGGAGGGGAGATGGGCAGTACCGTGCCCTCGCACTACCCCTCTTTCCCCCTCTGGTGATCTGGAGATTCATGCTGACTGCAAACATGCGGTTCAGAATATCATTGTCGGTTTGTACCTGAGGGGGAATTATTTTTTTTTTCCATTCTCGATGAGAGGTTGCGAGGGGTCGTCTGCTAAGACAGTATCTGTCACAGTGGCGTTGGCGTTGCTAGCAGCCGCAGCGGAGGGATGCCGTACTTTGGAAAGTGGTGGTGTCTTTGCGCACCTGCCGTGCAGAGACGGCGTTCCATCCTTGCCTGCGGACTCGTTCCGTCTGGACTGGGGAGGGGAGCATTTGGTGACGTCGATGGTATATCTGTCGATTGCTCTGCAATGTCTTGAACTACTGGATAAGGATAAAAGCCTCATTTTGGCTTCCGTGGACCAGATTTATTTCCGTCAACGCTGCCCAAAAATCACGGTTCACATAGATCCGAGATGGCGCGATTACACCAGGCGGGAGGCGGAGGGTTCGCGAGTATTTATGGCTCATCAGGTCTTGTGCAGGTTGGCGACTTATACCGGCCATAAGACCCGGAGCGAGCTTCCGTCTTACCGCGAGGGGGCATATCCGCTTTGGCGTGATTTCGCCGCACAACTATTTGACCATACACCGTCGCAGACATGGGCGGTACCGGACAGCTTGAAACAGATGCACGAACAATTCGCCCAAGCGTATCTGGCAGCGGACCCCAGTTTCGCGTACCATCAGCTAAACTGGCGCAATGCGTGCCGTCCCTGGCTGGGACGGAAACATCGTCAGATAGCTGTGCTCCCTACCAAAGGCAGCTCCCGGACGTGTGTGGACTGCCGGCCGCAGGTTTTGACGGACCTTGATGTGCCCCTTAGATTGGAAAAGTTAAAGGTGGAATCGTCGTCGAGCATCCACAACGTCGACAGTCGTAATTGGATCCGGGTGGCCGCACTGGGCGCCAAAGAAATCCGTCGTCAAGCTCACGACAGAGGTCTCACCACCGGCTGGATCGGCCTGTCAAAGACCTGGCGGACCATGTCCGGCTCCTCACTCAGCGACTCCGACACGGAACGCGCAATCCAGCAGCGCCTCTACAGCGGCTACCTCATTAAATTGTACGACCTGCTCCGTGTATATCGTCTTGCCCCGAAGCTTTTCGACGATCTTCAAAAGCAAATACGATCACTCCTCAAACGAGCCGACAATCACTCCCTCTTCCACAAATCTGACAACTGGTGCGTGGGCTCCTACGACCAGGTCTATGTCAGCTTGGAATGCCGCACTCCGGATATCGACTCTCCCACGAAACTCCATATCGTTCTCAATCCAGAATGCATGAAGGCCAAGTCCAAAAAACAGGCACAACTAGTTACCGACAGCTTCCTAAACCTCGTCAAATTGCACGCGGGCTGCGCGTACTATCCGTCGTCAAGCCGATGGTACACGGGAATGTAAGGGCCTGTAGTCCGTCAAGCTTTTGGTCGAAGGCCTAATGTTTTTTCAACTGGACGTATTTTATAATTCCCATAGCGCGTGTGCGAACATAATACTGTGTGAGCGAGTGTGTGCGAGTGTGTGCGAGCGTGGCGTGGGGTCGACTGACAGAGAAAACAGGCTCATGAACGCAACTCGCGTCGCTGCGACTGCATTATAGCGGGGTCCATGTCGAATATGCGTGTACCAAATTCATGATGGGCGACTAATTTATTTGTTTGTTTATGAGAGGTTGTTGGGCATCGTTAATTGAAGAGGTTCCTTCGTTGGGTGTGACGTTATCGGTCAGTTTGTTGAGTTGTGGAAGTCCGTGCGTTAATTTGGGAACTCAAAGTGTGTTTGCGGACACGTTCTCGGCGGCTAGAACTGCAAGTCAAGATGAGGACCTGAAATTGCCGCCTGCGCTCGAAAATTGTATTCGACTCGACTGGGGTTTAGAGCACCGGATGACACCTTCTGCCTTTATCTGCATTGGTCTGAAGTGCTTGACTCAGCTTACTGAGAATGAGAACCTGGTTCTACGTTTCGTGGACCAGATTCAATTTCCTGAAACCCAAGCGAGAATACAAGTGAAAATCGACCCAGACTACATCAAGTATCCGGAGGCGACCACGACACAGACGATCACCACACAGACGACCACCACCGAGACGACCAGGACCGAGACGACCACCACCGAGACGACCACGACCGAGGCAACCACGACCGAGACGACCACCACCGAGACGATCACGACCGCCGCGGGAGTGGAGATGAACCGGGCGTTATTAGTGGAGCACGTGTTGTCACAGTTGGCAAGATACGTGTCCTGTCCGGACTTGCCGGATGCGGACTTGCCGGGTGCGGACTTGCCGGATGCGGACTTGCCGGATGCAGAGATTCCGGATGCGGAGATTCCGGATGATGTGAAGGCTCTGTGGCAGCACTACGCCACAGCCAAATTGCCAGCAGCCAATTTACAGAAAAGCAAGGAGGAGGATATGCGAGCCCTGTACGCACTACGGGCGCGTTTCAGCCGGGCGGAACTGTGCATGAATGAAGCGCGACAGATCTGCACGCAGCAATGGCGCGGGGTATGTCGGCCGCGACTGGGACTCAATGATGAACATCGCGTGGCGGTTGTGAAATGGCTGAAAGGGGGTCTGTGTCCGGAGTGTACACCGCAGGATAAAACGGACCTACGGGCACCCGCTAGAGTGCGGGCTCTGGCGGACGGAGTTCAATCCGACGGGTCCAGTGTTTGTTTGTCGCCAGTTACTAAGGAGGCTGTGGAGCAGGTAAAGGCGGACGCCGAAGTGCGGGGTCTTGGAACTGTGGCGTTGCCACCGGCCAAGACGTGGCACCCATGGAAAGGAAAGCCCCTGTCGGATACCGAGACTGTGATAGCACTTCAGGAACTAAGCCAACGCGGCTGCCTTATCCCGCTTCACGAACTTCTCAAAACGTATCGCCTTTCTCCCACACTCACAACGCAACTCGTTGAGAAAATTCGCCAACGACTAAAAGATGCCGGCAAACGATGCTGCGTCGGCTCCTACTCCCAGGTCTACGTCACCTTGGAATGCCGCGAACGGTTCGGGGTTGAAAAAACAAAACTCGGCATCGTTCTCGCTCGAGAATGCATGGAGGCGATGACACCCAAAAAAGCCATCCAGGTTACAGACCAATTTATTGAACGCTTTAAACATGACGCAGGCTACTACGCCCGCTCCAAAGAAGAAGCGACCGTCACGGCTGAGCACATTGTCAGATGATGGAAGCCTCCTGACATGGGGAGGACCGATCCCATGCTGGGGTGCCAAAGGGTTTGTGCCGTTTCGGCTGGAGGGCCCGTTCTGTCTTGGCTCCGGTGCCAAGTTTTTTTCCCACAGATAGTGCAACTGTGCTCGATGGATCTATTTCTATAGTTTCTCTCTTGCTTCGGTTCCAGTGCATTAAGCATTAACGACGGCGTGAAGACGAAGGTAGCTCTTGTTAACAGTGACCATACCCGTCTGGGTGGATGATTCTTCATCGTTAACAAAGCTTACTGAGCGCTGGCAATGGGGCGGTTTTGACCGAGATTGCTTTTGACCCCTCTCACTACAGACGAAGTGCATTTGATCAAGTGAATGTTATTACCGTCCACAAAACTCCTGATCGTCATAGTTTGTTGTAC
>NW_011645828.1:14904-16367 GCF_000223845.1 Gregarina niphandrodes | reverse complement strand
TTTTTTTCCCACAGATAGTGCAACTGTGCTCGATGGATCTATTTCTATAGTTTCTCTCTTGCTTCGGTTCCAGTGCATTAAGCATTAACGACGGCGTGAAGACGAAGGTAGCTCTTGTTAACAGTGACCATACCCGTCTGGGTGGATGATTCTTCATCGTTAACAAAGCTTACTGAGCGCTGGCAATGGGGCGGTTTTGACCGAGATTGCTTTTGACCCCTCTCACTACAGACGAAGTGCATTTGATCAAGTGAATGTTATTACCGTCCACAAAACTCCTGATCGTCATAGTTTGTTGTACCTTGCCGGAAATAACCTCACGAGAAGGGAACGGAAGGTGCTTGCTTCCCCCCTGTGCCCGCCTCCCCCCTGTGCCCGCCTCCCCCCTGTGCCCGCCTAATGTTAGGCGAATATTGCGGCTAAAAATATCCTATCAAGACAGGCCCGGCGGGTTCATTTTCTCACTGCCTTGATCACTGTCCTTTCTGGGTTGTCTATTAACGCACTATTGGAGTGTTTGAATTTTAGCACAGTCCGTCTACTGTTCTCGTAGGCCACGGGAATATACCACAGCATGTACCGCCAATACTTATTGGAGATCACTGCCGAGCTTCTAACTGAACGTACATCACCGAGCGAACCTGGAACAAACGGTGACAGGGTAACGGCGCGCTGCGTTGACGCTTGCGACGGTGATCGCGACTTCGAAATTTAATTCGGGCAAGATGTGGAGTTGCAGGGCTTCCAGCGAAGTATCGTCTTCTTTAGCGGTTGCTTTGGGTGTGAGTCTTTTGGGTTGCGGAGACGAGTGTGCGGTCTTGCAAAGTAAGGGTGTGTTTAGCGCGAAGTTCTCGGCAGCCAGAACTCCGAGTGAGGATAAGGCCCTCGGACTGCCTGATACTCTTGAAGGCTGTGTGCGTTTAAACTGGGGTTTGGAGCATCGCATGACCCCTACAATGTTTCTGACAATTGGCCTGCAGTGTTTGGACAAGCTACGTAGTGACCCCGACCTTCGACTATGTTCAGCGGAGCAAATCCAGTTCCGCAAAAGCAGCACGGAAATTGAGGTCGTAATCGATCCGGCGTACACGAAGTACTCCGACGCACACGAAACGGTAACACGTGCGTGTTTGATGGAGAAAGTGTTGTCCCAGTTAGCAAGACACGTTGTAGATGTGTCCGATGACGGGAGAAGGCACCCGGCCGAAGTAATAACTCTTTGGAATCGTCATGCCGCGAGCAAGGTGGCTACCATAAGCGTGCTCGGTTTGGCAGAGGAGAATGCCGGAACGACGCTGGAGGCGATGGAGACCGAATTTCGGGCCGCCTATGAGAAGTTGAGTGCCCCACCTGGCGACCATTGGCTAGGTGTCTGCCGGCCGCGCCTGGGCCTGAACCAGAAGCACGAGGTTTCGGTGGTCCATGAGGTGAAAGGCAAACATTGCCAAGAGTGTCTGCCACGA
>NW_011645828.1:14018-14884 GCF_000223845.1 Gregarina niphandrodes | reverse complement strand
TTCAGCGGAGCAAATCCAGTTCCGCAAAAGCAGCACGGAAATTGAGGTCGTAATCGATCCGGCGTACACGAAGTACTCCGACGCACACGAAACGGTAACACGTGCGTGTTTGATGGAGAAAGTGTTGTCCCAGTTAGCAAGACACGTTGTAGATGTGTCCGATGACGGGAGAAGGCACCCGGCCGAAGTAATAACTCTTTGGAATCGTCATGCCGCGAGCAAGGTGGCTACCATAAGCGTGCTCGGTTTGGCAGAGGAGAATGCCGGAACGACGCTGGAGGCGATGGAGACCGAATTTCGGGCCGCCTATGAGAAGTTGAGTGCCCCACCTGGCGACCATTGGCTAGGTGTCTGCCGGCCGCGCCTGGGCCTGAACCAGAAGCACGAGGTTTCGGTGGTCCATGAGGTGAAAGGCAAACATTGCCAAGAGTGTCTGCCACGACAGCTCTCGGACCTGCGGCCGTCGCAGAGGGTTCGGAGCTTCGTGGGGGACACAGCCCCTTTGCACAGCATCCTACCCAATGACGGAACGCCGGATGGGCGCGTCTGGCAAGAGATCATGAAGCATGCCAGTGTCCAAGTGCTTCGGGATGCCCACGTAAGACAGCTTGATACCTTCGAAGTTCCCTTCGAAGGTTTGGAAATCAGAACATGCGTCGGAATCGACGGTGAAGGAGGCGCTCGATGGGCACTTTGCAAACGGCTGTATCATACAACTTCATGACTTAATCAAAACCTACCGGCTCACGAACGAACAATGTAACAGCCTCGTACGCCAGCTCTGCGACAGCCTCGACAGCATAAACGAACGCGTGTCTGGCGGTGAGAATTGCTGTCTCGGCTCGTACGCCCAAGTGTACGTCTGC
>NW_011645828.1:11116-13664 GCF_000223845.1 Gregarina niphandrodes | reverse complement strand
GTTTGGAAATCAGAACATGCGTCGGAATCGACGGTGAAGGAGGCGCTCGATGGGCACTTTGCAAACGGCTGTATCATACAACTTCATGACTTAATCAAAACCTACCGGCTCACGAACGAACAATGTAACAGCCTCGTACGCCAGCTCTGCGACAGCCTCGACAGCATAAACGAACGCGTGTCTGGCGGTGAGAATTGCTGTCTCGGCTCGTACGCCCAAGTGTACGTCTGCCTGGATAGAGCCACATGGAAGGAAGCCACCAAACTGCGCGTCGTCCTAAGTCCAAGGTGCATGAAGGCCTCCTCTAAAAAGAGAGCAGAGGAAGTCACTCAGGAATTCTTCAGCAAACTGCGCGCGGACGCAGACTACCTCACGCCAGCCTCCCTCTTACGTGCCCTGGCCTCTGTCTATTTTTAAGATCTGTCTCTCACGTAATCCGTCGCCTGCCTGAGCTGTGATAAACTGTCGCCTCCAGGAGGACACCACATTGCATGTGCAGCCGGTCGGTTCGGCGTTGGGGTAGTCAAAGCTGGTCGGCTTTTGCTGTCCAACGTTTCTTAACAATTCCCGCACGAGGACTACTACACACAGCACGCACATGTGCCGCCCACCAGAGTAACGAACTCGGCCTGGCTAACATCGATGCCTGGCTAACATCGATGCTGAACCAACAGAAGCTGGTACGCTTAATAACTAGTCCGCAATTTACGCTACCCACTTGTGTCGTTAAAGACCGAGTTACTTATGACTGCGGACCGCCGGAATTACGGCCAACTCCTCTTCGTATCCATATGTATTTTTTTGAGCGAAGCGAACTAGGGAAATGTGGAGTTGCAGGGCTTCGTGTACTGGAGTGTCGTCTTCTATCGCGGTTGCCATAAGTCTCTTGGGCTGTGGAGAGAAGTGTGCGGTCATGGAGGTGTGTTTGCAACGAAGTTCTCGGCAGCCAGAACTCTGAGTGAGGATAAGGCCCTCGGACTGCCTGATACTCTTGAAGACTGTGTGCGTCTGAACTGGGGTTTGGAGCATCGTATGAGCCCTTCTGTGTTTATGTTGATTGGCATGCAATGTCTGAAGAAGTTGCGCGATGACCCGGACCTACTTCTGCAATCAGTGGACCAAATTCAGTTCCGTAAAAGCAACACAGAAATTAAGGTCGTAATTGACCCAGAGTACACGAAGTACCCCGGTGCCACAGAAACGGTAACGCGGGAGCGTTTGATGGAGCAGGTGTTGTCCCGGCTGGCAGCATTTGTGTCCGAAGACCAGGAGTACCCCGCAGAGGTAACGACTCTTTGGAAACGTCACGCCACGAACACGCGTCACGCCACGAACACGGTGGCTACCATGGACTTGCTTGGTTTGGGAGAGGAGCCGAAAACGTTGGACGCGATGGAGAGGGAACTTCGGGCCGCCTATGAGAAGCTGACTCCTAAACCTGGCAAGCATTGGCAAGGCGTTTGCCGACCGCTATTGGGCCTGAACGAGAAGCACGAGAAGCATGCCGACTCAACGGTCTGAAAGGAAGATTTTGCCAAGGGTGTCTGCCGCGACCGCTCTCGGATCTGCGGCCGTCGCAGAGTTTCGTGGGGGACACAGCCCGTTTGCACACCATCCTCCCGAGTGACGGAACGCCGGGGGGACGCACTTGGCGCGAAGTCATGAGACATGCCGGTGCCCAGGTGCTTCAGGATGCCCGCGCAAGAGGCCTCGATGCCTTCGATGTTCCGTTGGGGCTTATGTGGAACCGTTGGAAATCGGGATATGTATCGAAATCGAAGGTGGATGAGACGCTCGCTGGGCACTTTGCAAACGGCTGTATCATACAACTTCATGATTTGCTCAACACCTACTTGCTCGCGGACGAGCAATGTGACAGCCTCGTGCGTCAACTCCGCGCGCGCCTCGGAAGGAACCCACCAACAAGACCAAACTGCGCGTCGTCCTAAGTCCAAGGTGCATGAAGGCCTCCTCTAAAGAGACAGCAGAGGAAGTCACTGACAAATTCTTCAGCAAGCTCCGTGTGGACGCAGAGTACCTCACGCTACTTTCCTTCTTGCGTGGCCTAGCCTCTCTCTATTTTTAAACGCGAGGATTACACCAAGCAATGCCCTAAGAACCAAGGTTGAAATCCTGTCCCTGGGAACACCCGTCGCCTTCCTACCCCTTCTGATGCCTCACAGCCTGGTGCCCACAGAGCACATCCACGTCCAACTTGTTCTTCGACTCCCAATTGTACGTGTGTCTGCAATCACACGTATGCCCTCCCGACAACAGGACCATAATGCACACTTGGCCTTCTGTTCGCGTCCCAACGAACTGCAAGGCTGCCATACCAGCAAGGTTGCCATACCAGCAAGGTTGCCATACCAGCTGGCGAGCAATTCACTACGGATCCATTTCTTCACCCTCCATCGACGGATGGGTAGCTGTCTTCTTCTCTGTTAATCAGACATGCGCTTCTTCTCTTCGAGCTTATTAACCTTTGCGCCCGCATTCAAACACGCATCATAAGGAGTCGCCAAATTTGAGAGCCGTTACTTAGATG
>NW_011645828.1:9341-11096 GCF_000223845.1 Gregarina niphandrodes | reverse complement strand
CAGCCAGAACTCCGAGTGAGGATAAGGCCCTCGGACTGCCTGATACTCTTGAAGACTGTGTGCGTCTGAACTGGGGTTTGGAGCATCGTATGACCCCTGCTACGTTTATGTTGATTGGCCTGCAGTGTTTGGACAAGCTACGTAGTGACCCGGACCTACTTCTGCAATCAGTGGACCAAATTCAGTTCCGTAAAAGTAACACAGAAATTAAGGTCGTAATTGATCCAGAGTACACGAAGTACCCCGGTGCCACAGAAACGGTAACGCGGGAGTGTTTGATGGAGCAGGTGTTGTCCCGGCTGGCAGCATTTGTGTCCGAAGACCAGGAGTACCCCGCAGAGGTAACGACCCTTTGGAAACGTCACGCCACGAACACGCGTCACGCCACGAACACGCGTCACGCCACGGACACGGTGGCTACCATGGACTTGCTCGGTTTAGGGGAGGAGAACGCCCTAACGACGCTGGACACGATTGAGACGGAGCTTCGGGCCGCCTATGAGAAGCTGAATCCCAAACCTGGCAACCATTGGCGAGGCGTGTGCCGGCCGCGGGTAGGTCTTGACCAAAACCACCAGGTTTCGGTGGTTCAAGAATTCCAAGGTGAACTCTGTGAGGAGTGTCGACCACGGCAGTTCCTGAACCTACAACCACCTAAGCGGATTAAGAGCATCATGGAGGATACAGCTTCTGCACCTAGCATACTCCCGAGTGCCGGAACGCGGCGTACTTGGCGAGATGTCATGAACCAAGCCGAAGAACGCGTGTGTGCGGACGCGCGTGCAAAGAATGTCAAAGTCTTCAGACTTCCGATCCACTTGACATGGACGGTTTGGAAAGGGGGCTATATACCAACGATGGAACGGACGTTCAATGATCAACTTAAAAATGGCTATCTCGTACAACTTCATGACTTGCTCGAAATCTACCGGCTCACAAACGAGCAATGTGACAGTCTCGTGAGACAACTCCGAGAACACCTTGATCGTATCTCCAAGTACCATCTTGGCGGCGAGAACTGTTGCATCGGCTCATACGCACAGGTGTATCTCACTTTGGATACACAGAGGTACCGGATCTTCGGCGCCCCTAGGAACAAACTTCGTGTCGCCCTCACTCCAACATGCATGAAGGCCGCCTCCAGAAAACAAGCACGCGATGTCACTAACGAATTCATAAACAAACTCCGTGTAGATTCCGACTACTCACGAAAAGATGTCTTGCATGCCCTAGCCCCCAACTTGTTCAAGTGAAATAACTATGTGTTCTCTAACTATGTGTTCTCTAACTATGTGTTCTCTAACTATGTGTTCTCTAACTGACGTGTGTTCTGTACGTGGAAAATGGCATGGCCGGGGACCCGACGGGTTGGGGTCGTTCATTTACATCCCTCCCTTCAGGGTCACAGGTTGCACCACTTGGAGGTATTTTTGAACTCGGCCTTGGAACTCGAGTGGCCTTGGAATCCGTACGATGGCCGTCAGAGGTTTAATGGCCGTTCCGGTCCCCAGGGAAACGATTTTTTTAGAGACTTGTGGGATGTGGAGTTGCAGGGCTGTGTCTACGGAAGTGTCGTCTCCTTTGATTGTAACGTTATCCGTAAGTCTCCTGGGTTGTGGAAACAAGTGTGCGGCCCTGGAGGGTCAAGGTGTGTTTGCAGCGAAGTTCTCTGCAGCCCGGTCACCAAGACAGGACGAAATCCTCGGGTTGCCGCCGGCTCTTGAAGACTGTGTGCGTCTGAATTGGGGTTTGGAG
>NW_011645828.1:8515-9321 GCF_000223845.1 Gregarina niphandrodes | reverse complement strand
CCCTAGCCCCCAACTTGTTCAAGTGAAATAACTATGTGTTCTCTAACTATGTGTTCTCTAACTATGTGTTCTCTAACTGACGTGTGTTCTGTACGTGGAAAATGGCATGGCCGGGGTTGGGGTCGTTCATTTACATCCCTCCCTTCAGGGTCACAGGTTGCACCACTTGGAGGTATTTTTGAACTCGGCCTTGGAACTCGAGTGGCCTTGGAATCCGTACGATGGCCGTCAGAGGTTTAATAGTCGTTCCGGTCCCCAGGGAAACGATTTTTTTAGAGACTTGTGGGATGTGGAGTTGCAGGGCTGTGTCTACGGAAGTGTCGTCTCCTTTGATTGTAACGTTATCCGTAAGTCTCCTGGGTTGTGGAAACAAGTGTGCGGCCCTGGAGGGTCAAGGTGTGTTTGCAGCGAAGTTCTCTGCAGCCCGGTCACCAAGACAGGACGAAATCCTCGGGTTGCCGCCGGCTCTTGAAGACTGTGTGCGTCTGAATTGGGGTTTGGAGCACCGCATGACCCCTGCTGCGTTTCTGACAATTGGCCTCCAGAGCTTGGACAAGCTGCGTGATGACCCGGACCTACTTCTGCGTTCAGCGGAACAAATTCAGTTCCCTAAGAGCAGCACGGAAATTAAAGTCGTAATCGACCCGGAGCACACGAATTACGTCGACGCGTCGGATACAGCACCTCGGGCGTGTTTGACGGAGCAAGTCTTGTGTCAGTTGGCAAGACACGTAGTAGCTGATCCGTCAGACGACAGGAGCAACCTCCCGGCAACAAAAGTCGTGAGCGACTCTCCGGCAGAAGTC
>NW_011645828.1:6326-8377 GCF_000223845.1 Gregarina niphandrodes | reverse complement strand
CTTGGACAAGCTGCGTGATGACCCGGACCTACTTCTGCGTTCAGCGGAACAAATTCAGTTCCCTAAGAGCAGCACGGAAATTAAAGTCGTAATCGACCCGGAGCACACGAATTACGTCGACGCGTCGGATACAGCACCTCGGGCGTGTTTGACGGAGCAAGTCTTGTGTCAGTTGGCAAGACACGTAGTAGCTGATCCGTCAGACGACAGGAGCAACCTCCCGGCAACAAAAGTCGTGAGCGACTCTCCGGCGGAAGTGACGGCCCTTTGGAACCGTTACGCTTTGAACACGGTGTTCACCATGGACTTGCTGGGCTTAGGGGAGGAGCCGCAAAGGCTGGGTGCAATGGAGGCGGAATTTCGGGCCGCCTATGAGAAGCTGCATCCTGAACCTGGCAAACATTGGCAAGGCGTTTGCCGACCGCGGCTCGGCCTGAACGGGGATCACGAGGTCTCGGTGGTTCGGGAATTCAAAGATGAGCTTTGCGAAGAGTGTCAACCGCGGGTGCTGCCGAACCTGCGGCCACCGGAGAGGATTTGGAGCCTCATCCGGCCCAGCATCCTTACGAGCGCCAGCATCCTTCCGAGCGCCAGCATCCTTCCGAGCGCCAGCATCCTTCCGCGCACCGGAGCGCCGGGGAGACGTAGTTGGCGCGAGATCATGAGCGAAGCCGAAGAACGCGTGTGTGCGGACGCTCGCGCAAAAGGTGTCGAGACGTTTGAAATTCCGATCGACATCATTTGGAAGCCTTGGAAATGGACGCACATGTCGAAGCCGATTGTGGAGGAAATGCTTCAGTCGCAAAATAGACGTGGCTGCTTCATCCCACTTCATGACTTACTGAAAACCTACCGGCTGACTGCTGCCCAATGTGACAGTCTCGAACGTCAATTCCGCAAACACCTGGCGATTATTGACAAGCACTCTCCCAGGGGCGAGAATTGCTGTGTGGGGTCGTATGCCCAGGTTTGCGTGACTTTGGACAGAGACGTGATGCCTTTCCCTGTCTCTGGGAACAAGTTGCGTGTAGCACTCGCTCCGACGTGCATGAAGGCCTCGTCCAAAGAGGAGGCGCGTGAAATCACTGACGAGTTCGTCAACAGACTGCGTGCGGACGCAGATTATCCAGCAGCTTCCAGGAACAACGTTTTGGCCCTAGCCATGAACCTCTTTCATTAAGAAAATCAATTCGGATTGTTCGCCCTGAAGTTAACTTGGCCTTGTCTCGTCCTCATTGATGACCCATTATCCCGACGCATTTGGCGCACCTAAATTTTTGAACTGACTAACTTAGTCACTAATAACTGACTCAGGTTAAACCTGTAAGTTGTCTGACTGGGATTTGGAGCATCGCATGACCCCTACTCCCTACTGATTATTAGCCTCCAGTTAGAGGTTGGACAAGGTGGGTAGCGAGTGAAGTGATCCCGATCTCGGGCGTGTTTGACAGATCAAGTCTTGTGTCAATTGGCAAGACACAGGAGTTACTTTCCGGCAGAAGTGACGGTGCTATGGGCAAGCTCTGTCAAGACTGTTTGCCACGCCAGCTCCCGGACCTGGATCGCACGCCCAAGTTTACGTCTGTCTGAATAAAGATGCGCTCCTGTCGAAGGGAGCAAATTCGACCTGAGGTTATCTGACTTCATGAAGGGACATGACCGACACACGGTTGGGGAGATAACACAACTTTTTATTCTTCCGAGACGAGCATCATACTCCGTGTTAGGAGAGCTCTTCACCTTGGGGTTCACCTGCTGGTGTGATGTTTGTCTTCAATCTCCCTAGAGATGCAAGTCCTATGCGAGGAGTCATTATTTGATAATCACGCTAACTCCTTCTCCGGGGCTTTCTATCCATTGGGGCATCCCTGGGCACCAAACAGACGAGAAGACAGCTGCCGGTCAATGGGGTGCTAGGACCAGGTGCTGAGACCAGGTGCTAGGATCAGGGGTTGATTTCGAGAACTATTTTCGAGCGGACTAATGTGGAGTTGCAGGGCTTCCAGCGAAGTATCGTCTTCTTTAGCGGTTGCTTTGGGCGTGAGTCTTTT
>NW_011645828.1:2587-6012 GCF_000223845.1 Gregarina niphandrodes | reverse complement strand
CTGATACTCTTGAAGGCTGTGTGCGTCTGAACTGGGGTTTGGAGCATCGTATGACCCCTGCAATGTTTCTGACGATTGGCCTGCAGTGTTTGGACAAGCTACGTAGTGACCCCGACCTTCGACTATGTTCAGCGGAGCAAATCCAGTTCCGCAAAAGCAGCACGGAAATTGAGGTCGTAATCGATCCGGCGTACACGAAGTACTCCGACGCACACGAAACGGTAACGCGGGAGTGTTTGATGGAGCAGGTGTTGTCCCAGTTGGCAAGACACGTGACAGCGGTAGACGAAAAGGAGAACCCGGCAGAGGCAGAAACTCTTCTCAAGCATTACAACATGGTGGTTGCCGGGGACTTGGGCGAGAAGCGGAGAACGACGTTAGACGCGGTGGAGGCAGAGCTTCGGGCCGCCTATGAGAAGCTGAGTCCCGAACCTGGCAAGTATTGGCGAGGCGTGTGCCGGCCGCGGCTGGGTCAGAACAAGGATCACTGGGTCTCGGTGGTCCCGGAGCTTCGAGAAAGACTTTGCGAGGAATGTCTGCCACGACAGCTCTCGGACCTGCGGTGGCCGAAGAGGATTCGTAGCTTCGTGGGGGAGGGAGCCCCTCTGACTAGCATCCTACCGGGCGACGGAATGCCACAGGGACGCACTTGGTGTCAGGTTACGGAGGATGCCGAAACCCGGGTTTCCGTAGACGCAGAAACAAAAGGCGTGACGACCATCAAGATCCCGACACCGATGACCTGTGAGCCTTTGAAAGAGGAAGCCTTTGAATCTGTGGGCCAGACGAGGGTCGAACGCACACGACGTGCACCGAGAGTCGAACGCACACGACGTGCACCGAGAGTCGAACGCACACGACGTGCACCGAACGTTGAAATGGAGCTCCAGAAGCGACTGAGAAGCGGCTGTATCATACAACTTCGGGACTTACTCAAAACGTACCGGCTCACTTACGCACAATGTGACGACCTCGTGTACCAACTTCGCCGGCGCTTGCTCTCCGTAGAGGAACAGTACCCCAGAGGTCAGAACTACTGCGTCGGCTCCTACGGCCAAGTGTATCTCAGTTTGGATAAAGGCAACCCAGGCACCGAACTGCATATCGTCCTTAATCCATGGTGCATGCAGGCCAATTCCGAAGAACAAGCGACTGAAATCACTGAGGAATTTATCGACCAATTCCGTGCGGATGCAGGCTGTGACATAATCCAGCCTACTGGCCCCAAAATTAGAATTTGTTGAAGAACTGGACATTATTTAATGTTGAGCCGCAGAGAGCTGGAGGTCTTTCGTACGCCTTCCCGACATCGAGCATGAGATGCAAACACGCGCGCGTGTGTGTTACAAACACGGGGACATCGTTTTTAATCAGTTCAACGACTACAGACATTAACCCCCAACACGGACTTTCTGCCGCAAATGGACGGGAACAGACATTTAAATTTATTTCCAGCGGACTATGTGGAGTTGCAGGGCTTCCAGCGAAGTGTTGTTCCCTTTGAGGGTTGCTTTGGGCTTAAGTCTTTTGGATTGCGGAGACAAGTGTCCGGTCATGGAGAGTCAAGGTGTGTTTAGCGCGAAGTTCTCGGCAGCCAGAACTCCGAGTGAGGATAAGGCCCTCGGACTGCCTGATACTCTTGAAGGCTGTGTGCGTTTAAACTGGGGTTTGGAGCATCGTATGACCCCTGCAATGTTTCTGACGATTGGCCTGCAGTGTTTGGACAAGTTGCGCAATGACTTGCGTCTGCGTTTAAAATCAGTGGAGCAAATCCAGTTCAAGGAAAAAAGAATGGAATTGGAGGTTGTAATCGATCCGGCATACTCGGTATATCCCGAAGAACCGGTGGCGGTAACGCGGGCGTGTATGACGGAACAAATGTTATCACGGCTGGCTACTTTTGTATCCGCAGACGAACATGAGTACCCGGTAGAGGTAATAGCCCTTTGCAAGCGTTACGCCGGGAATACGGTTTTCACAATGGACTTATTGGGTTTGGGGGAGGAGCCGAGAACCCTGGACGGGATTGAGAAGGAGCTGCGTATTGCCTGCCAGGCGTTGAGTTCACAACCTGGCAAGTATTGGCGAGGAGTCTGCCGACCTCGATTGGGTCTGAGTACATTCCACGACGTCGCAATAATTCGGTCGCATGATGGTAAACTCTGTCAGGAATGTGAACCACGGAATCTTTCGGACCTGCGGCCGTCGCAAAGGATTCGCAGTCTTGTGGATGCCAGCTTGTCTGGCGACGGTACTCCGACGGCCAGCATCCTACCGAGTGACGGAACCCCAGAGGGGCGGACTTGGTCACAGATCATGAACGTTGCCGCTGAACGCGTGCGTACAGACACTAATGAACGATGTCATGAAACCGTCCAAATTCCCATCGAAAGAACCTGGAAGCCTTGGCATCAGGGCTACATGCGAAAAAAGCACCGTGTCGAAGCACACCTCCAGTCCCAACTTGAACGTGGATGTCTTATACAACTTCAAGATCTACTCAAAACCTACCGACTCACTAACAAGCAATGTCACAGTCTCGTGCATCAACTGCGCTCACTTCTGAAGGGCATTGCCGGAAAAATACCCGACAGCGAAAAATGTTGCGTCGGCTCATACGCTCAGGTTTACGTCAGTTTGGATGAAAGCCTTCGCGAAATCCTTCCAGATTTCGGAACCAAGCTACGGGTCGTCCTCACTCCAGAATGCATGAAAGCTAGTTCTAAACAAGAGGCAAACGAAATCACCCAAAAATTTATCAAAAGACTTTGCGATGACGCAGACTGCGAACCATTCGTTTCCAAAAAAGACATTTCACGCGCGTTGGCTTTGAACTCTTTTTTCCCCTTGGTGTAGACTCCTTGGTGTAGACTCCTTGGTTTGATCGCAAAGAGACTGAACAGCAGCGTGACTGGGAAGCCGTGCGGGTTCGTGGCTGAGAAGCCATGCGGTTTCGTGGCTGGGGAGCCATGCGGTTTCGTGGCTGAGAAGCCGTGCGAGTTCGTGGCTGGGGAGCCATGCGAGTTCGTGGCTGGGGAGCCATGCGGTTTCGTGGCTGAGAAGCCGTGCGAGTTCGTGGCTGGGGAGCCATGCGGTTATTATGCAGAAAGGACCAAAGGTCAGGCAGTGTGACGAACCCGCGATCTTTCAAATAGAAGATGACGGGTTGCAGAGCTTCGTCTGCTGAAGTATCGTCTTCTTTAGCGGTTGCTTTGTCCGTAAGTCTTTTGGAGTGTGGGAACGAGTGTGCGGTCTTGCAAGGTCAAAGGGTGTGTTTAGCCCGAAGTTCTTGGCAGTCAGAACTACGAGCCAGGTAAGGCCCTCGGACTGCTGCCGGCTTTTGAAGACTGTGTGCGTCTGAACGTGGGGTTCCGAGCACCGCATGACGATTTCGAGACGGCTGCATCGTACAACTAGTTGACTTT
>NW_011645828.1:0-2567 GCF_000223845.1 Gregarina niphandrodes | reverse complement strand
GACTGGGAAGCCGTGCGGGTTCGTGGCTGGGGAGCCATGCGGTTTCGTGGCTGAGAAGCCGTGCGAGTTCGTGGCTGGGGAGCCATGCGGGTTATTATGCAGAAAGGACCAAAGGTCAGGCAGTGTGACGAACCCGCGATCTTTCAAATAGAAGATGACGGGTTGCAGAGCTTCGTCTGCTGAAGTATCGTCTTCTTTAGCGGTTGCTTTGTCCGTAAGTCTTTTGGAGTGTGGGAACGAGTGTGCGGTCTTGCAAGGTCAAAGGGTGTGTTTAGCCCGAAGTTCTTGGCAGTCAGAACTACGAGCCAGGTAAGGCCCTCGGACTGCTGCCGGCTTTTGAAGACTGTGTGCGTCTGAACTGGGGTTCCGAGCACCGCATGACGATTTCGAGACGGCTGCATCGTACAACTAGTTGACTTTCTTAAGACGTACACAGTCGTACAATGTGGGAGTCTCGTTCGTCAACTTCACGAACGGGCGTCTTAAGGTCGTTGCTAGAAAGCGCTCCCTCGATGAAAATCCCAACAGCAAAAACTGTTGTCTCGGCTCGTACGCCCAGGTGCTCCCCGACTAAGACCAACCCTGGTGCTCCCCGACCACCGCAATCCACTTTCCTGGCGAAGGCTGACACAGGGGTCCTCCAACAATATGACCTACAGTTCAGTTACATCCCAGGAGACAACAACTACTTCGCCAATGCCCTCCCTGTCTAGGCTACAGGACGACGATGACCACGGTCGGGACCTCGGTGCCATGCACGTCGGACACACGAAGGCACGTGGGAGGAGCCGTTCTCCATGAGTAGAGTAAGCATGGATTACGCTTGCTCTGTTGAATCCATGGAGCATTCCAAGGACTGGAATACTACATCCTTGTACGCACAGACCATGCAACTCGCTACATCGTAGCTAGAGCAACGTTGGTGAAGACAGCCGCGGCAACGCGCAACCTGTTTGCAGAAAGTGCAGTAGGAGCGTTGAAAATACGCTTCGAAGCATACACGGACGGCGGAACAGAGTTCAGAGGTGACTTCTGGCAGACGCCGCAGGCAGTAATCACAGACGTTCGCTGCAGCCCAGGGAGACCCCGCAGCCGTAAAGCGTCTGTCGCTGCAGCTCCTACCCGGTCATTAAGCGCTAGTGGGGACGTTGTTCCTGAGTCTTTCTTTTGGGGCGTGGAGAAAAGTATGATGGTTTTATAACCGTCGAGGTTGTGTTCATATCGGCAGCTCGATCTTCGAGGGAGGACAGGGCTGCCGCCGGTTGTAACGGAAACGAGGGCGTGTTTGATGGAGCAGGTGTTTGGGCCAGTCGGCAAGACACCTAGTAGCCGCGTCCGAATACGCGGAAGAGGACCTTGAGGAAGTGACGCCTCTTTGGCAGTGGTATGCTAAGAACACGGTGTGAGCCCCAAACCTGGCGAGGTGTCTGTTGGCCGCGACTGGGCCGGCCGCGACTGGGCCGGCCGCGAACTGGGCCTGAACAAGGATCACGAGGTCCCGGTAGTTCTGCACCCCTCCGTAAATTACGCTCATTTGCCGCCGGGCCAGCGCTGACGGGAGTGTCTGCCACGACCGCTCTCGGACCTGCGGCCGCCGAAGAGGATTCATAGTTTCCTGGACGACGCAGCCTCTCCGACCAGCATCCTCCCGAGTGACGGAACCCAGATGGAACTTGATTCGAAGTCACTACAGTGTCCAATCCGAGCTCCAGAAGCAACTTGAAAAGGGTCGTCTAATTACACGACTTCATTAAGACGTACCGACTCACGAACCTACAGCCTCAATTACACCCACGCCAGTAGATAACAGAGTCCCCCGGGCACAAGGCGCAATCGAATGACGCCTAGACCAATAGACGTAGTGCCCTCCTCGCCATATGCTTTGACGAAGTCTTCCTTTGTCGGGGTTGCGGGGAGGTTGAGCAGTCTGGGTGCTTATATAGCCGCGACCTTCAGCGGCGTGTGTGCTAAGTCAGTCAGCTATGTTGTTGGATTCGCCGGAGATGAATTCGACGGCAAAGTTTGCTTAGTGTGAGGGTTTATCTGAAGACCTTGCCCTTGTCCACGCCGGTGAGGTACCGTAGGTTGTTGTGGTCTCCTGGCCGTGAAGTGCGACGTAGTCTCGCCTCTTCTCGATGGCTTACTTGCCCGCGAACAATTCCCGTTCTCTCGTGTGCCAGCGCGACTGCGTGGGGTTGAACTTCTTGCTAGCGAACTCGACGGGTACTTCAGCGTCACCTTTCACCTGTTTGAGTACAGCCCCGACCCCTAACTCGGACGCGTCGGTCTTTATGATGTATTCGCCATTCTAACTAAAAACATGCAGCGTGACGGTGCCCTGGACGGCGGGTAGCCGTTCTCGCGCACGTCCCGCCACTCGTAGGTCCTGTTCTTCTTTAGCAGGTCGAATATCGACGCCGTGATGTGTGAGAACTCGGGGGGTGAAGGGTCTCAGATAGCCGCACATCCCCAAGAAGCTTTGTAGCTCCTTCTTGTTGGTGGAGGCCGGTGCGTTGACGATTGCTCGAGATTTCTTCTCCTGGACCTTTATGCCCGTCCGGCCGACG
>NW_011645827.1:54356-56881 GCF_000223845.1 Gregarina niphandrodes | reverse complement strand
CTCTTGCCGCAACCCGAAGCTTGGACGAAGGTAAGTGTCGGTGAGTGAGAATTCGTCCGCCTTCCGAATTCCACGCCTGCGTCAACCCACTCCCAAGCCGCCATCGGGCTCATACCGCGCGTATCGTCATACGGGGCCCGAAACGCCTCAGCAACATGCTTGATGTGGTCGTCGGTGCTGGTCCTGCTTTGCGGGACCGGGAGGTCGTCCTTTATCGGCAGAGACCCCGGAGTAACAGTCGGCACTGCAACAGTCTGCTGCAGCCTACGCCACATCATCACCACTGCAACCACTGCGACCACCACTGCCACCACTGAGACCACCACCAACTCCCTCCTTGTCCACATCAATTGACTATTTATAAGGCCCGTTATTAATATTAACAAAAACCTGTCCCGGGTGCACCTTACCGGACCACTACCATTGCGGGTGCACACACTCAGCACCCTGGAGTGAGAATAGGTGTTTGATGCCAACTCATGACCGCGAACACACACCGGTGAACAGGGGCTCAAAATGACATCTGTTTCCGGTAATTCACGGCGGGAAGTTTGTATTGGGGGGTCATGTTATGTCTGTAGTCGTAGATTCGGCTGACGACCGGTGGTGGTAAACCTGGGGCTACTTCTCGGGCAGGAAACGCTGACACGCATACGCGTGTTTGTACCCCGTGCTCATTGTCTACCATGTCCCAAAAGTCGAAAAGACGTACAAAAGAACGACCTTGAGCTCTCCGCGACTCAGCATTAAATAATGTCCGGTTAAATTTACTATTCAAGAGGCCACTTGTCGGGCTCTGGCCACAGTTCGCCGTAGCACTCGAAGGCACATTGTTTGTTCTTGAGGTTTCCATTATCTTTCGCATTAGCATTGGGGATAGATAGCGTTCTAAATGCGTCCTGTAGGCGCGTGTTGAACTTGATGGATTCCGCCGACCGGCTCTCTTGACTCCCGCTCTGTTCGATTTCGCAGCTGACACGCGCTATACGACAGACCCGGTCGCTAGTAACGGTGCAGTTATCAGGATCACAATCTAGCACGTCCCGTTTCTGGGTGGGATGTTGAACGGTGATAGCATCTCGGAAGTTTGGCAATTCGGATAATTCATTATATGACGGCCACAGTCTCTCGTAACCAGGTGCGTGGCGCAAATAGGTACGGGCTTCCTCCCACAAACGATTAGAGGTGCTTTCTACCGAGCCGCAGGTCACCCTACAGTCCGAAGCATCAAGCAAATAACGCATAGCCGCATCCTGGACCGCGTAGACATCCGCAGATTGAGGACCAAAACGATGGCAAGTTCGTTCCCAATCTGGGCACTTTATGATTTTGACACCATCCAGGCAGAAGTTAGTTCCCTTTGAATACCAACAAGTTAACAGACCATTTCTACCCGGACATAGATGTTGACCGATGTTGTTCAGTTTTACCCATACTTTTGCATGCAGCAACTCTGAGCATCCCTCGTCCTCGAGTGCGGCCAACTCCCTTCTGCTCAGCGTCTCTTTCAACGGAGAGTCGTCATTTGAAGGCTCGGTCTCGAAAAATTGCATCTCTACTCCTGCCTTAGAAGTTGCGGCAATATCCGGGGGCATTTCGCGGCATTCGAACTTGCAGGCCTTTACCTTATAGAAATCTTCATCCTTGGTGTTGAATAGGGTCAGGATACTAACCAGATCATACAAACTCGTCTTATATCCAACCAGATCAATCCGCTGTGGTGAGCCGGCCCCACGAGCCGTGACCTCACAGCTAACTTCTGCGAAAGCGCAGTGACAGTTTTTGACACGGTCGTGTCTATCACAACTGACACACCACCCGGAGCAGTCATCCGTGACAGGATAGCGTGCGTCGAGCATCACTTTGAAATCACTCACGTTCGGTCCGGCTGCATACTTCAGAAAATTCCCTTCAGGGTAGCCAGGAATCCCAGGTAAATTCTTGCCGGACTGCTCCCACAAATTCCGTAAGCTTTGCTCTTGACCATCGCATACCACCTTACAATTTCCTCTCCCCCGCAGATAAGTTCTAATCGCGTTCCGGACTGCAAAGAAGTCGTATCCCCATGGACCGCCAAAATGATAGCATTTCGCAATAACGAAACCGTCATGTGTTGCACCTCCAGGTGTCGCACACCGCACTAATCCACTGCTGCCATCACACGGGTATCGATCAAATCCAAACTTGTCCACATCGCGCCACTTGGGTGGGCACACGGTCCGGAGTGGGGACAATTCGTGCGGCTGCATCTCTCGCTTGAACTGAGCGAACTTCTTGATCAAATCGAGAGACAACCCTGGGGGGGCCTCGAACCGTTTTTCTGGGGTCCCTGTTCTTGGATCACGTTGCGGGAACACTTCGGGGTTAAAGGGTGCGTAATGAGTGGGGATGAAACGAGGCGCATGAGAAGCCTTCTTCGAAACTGCCTCAGCCCAGAACAGGTCCGCGACGTTCGCCGGGGTGTAATGAGGAGCACCTGTTCGCTTCGTCGTGACGGTTTCCTCGGCCCCCGTACTCGTCTTGAA
>NW_011645827.1:49047-53256 GCF_000223845.1 Gregarina niphandrodes | reverse complement strand
GAAACTGAACACGAGCCCGTCTTGTTCGATCAGCAAGTGTCAACAGCTTAACGTCACAGTCTTCAGTCGGTGGCTGCCTCCCCTCAGCATCCATCAGCCACGCCACTAGCACCGCCCCACTGACACCCCTCGGTCTGCAGCATCCCACCGTTTTCATTTCTGCTATTTTTTTAAGTAAAATAACTGCTGCGCTAACCCGTCATGTCCCCCTAAAGTGCCCGAGTTGCGCCACCAACCGGACATCCTCCCCGGCACTTGCCGGGCTGTGGGAGTCCTGTCCACAAATGATGACGTCATCAACGCAGCAGAACGCGTTTTCCCCTAGCATCAGTGCGAAGCAGAAGTCCATTGCGCGTTGGAACTCGGCAGACAGTCCGGTCGCTCGTGGCAGGTGATCCCAGATGCGACGAATGGAGCAGGAGTCCGCTACCGTGGCCGCGTTGTTGTTGATGACGCAACGGCATTCCGCGGTCTCCTTCTCGGTGAAGTGAGGAGCCGCAGCCCACTCGTTTTTGGAGGGCCAATTGCTTCGCGACCTACACCTTCAGCATTTCCAACTCGTCGGGGCAAACCCTGGCTTTGTGCAGGCGTACTGCTACTTCGAACCTTGCTTCGTACTTGGCCCGCGCGACCTTGGCTCTTCCCACGTCTCCTTGAATTGCTCGAGGAGCTTCCAGAGCCGCTCTCAGTGCCTGTCTTCCATGTGCTTGTGCTCTGCTCGAAGAGCCGAGTGCCGGATCCCAGGATCGTATCGCTTCTCGTGCTTTGTCATTATCAGGGCACGCCCGCTCTCTCTCTGTCGCGCTCTCTTAGATCGGTTTCGACTCTCGACTCCCATCGCACCCGACATTCTCAGCCACGGCAAGCGCCCATTCCACTCCGGTCCCAGCGGCCACCTAGGAGTCGGTCCAATCTCTATCCTGCTAGTCCGGCTGTGCCCGCGACGTCAAGAAAATGATCAGAGAGGACCTCGTCTGCGCGAGACTAAAACTACCACCGATACGTCAGGAAGGACCCCAACAGGGACATTGAGGAAAGCCGCCGCCAAGGACGCGTCGGTCGATCGTGTGGGACCGACACACGCAGGAGGCGTTAGCAGAGTATGCTCGTCATCATCGACCAGGCGATCAGATGATGTATGATAGACGCGGCCTCCCGCCTGCACAACGTAAGATCCTACCGGCAGACATTGCGGTCCGACAGCCTGGACATCCACTCCCCGCGCACTCTGGGTTCCTGGTTTAGCCCCGGCTCATCTCCCGGGAAAGCATCTTTCCTATCCCCTCTAGCGTCCCGGCTTCGTCGTCCATCGCTACGACAATGTCGTCAATGTAACAGAGCGTGCTATCTCCTCGAAAGACGCGTCCATAGCGCGCTGAAACTCGGCCGGTGAGCTCTTGATCACGAAAGGTACCACTTTAAACTCAAAAAGCTCAAATGGCGTGACGATGACGACATGTCAAACGTACAGTAAGTACGATGGCCCGCCGCAGTCCCTAAGTGATCCGAGATCCTTGGAATCGGATAGGATTTGTGTTGCATGATCGATCGATCAGAACTACCAGGTGATGTACCTCGCCTTTTACTGCCCTCGGACCAATAATACCCAGCGAAACAAGCTCGTTGAAGCAGTCCCTGTCCAGGGTACCTGGCTTCGACACAGCTATAGGTGCAGTATACAGCCGACCACGCGGGCAGTCCCCGCGAATATTTTATGACAAGAGGGAGTGGTTGCTACCTTTCCAATACGTGTCGGTTGAAGGTGCGCCGGGAAGGTAGCAAGGAGGGCAACGAAGTTCGCGGGTCTGGGTGTACGTAGAAAGATGTACGTCGGCAGATGACTGGCCCGCGGTTGATGGGAGCGCGAGTTGATGGTGCCTGAGTGGCTGAAGGTTCCCCCCAAAAAAGCGACTACACAATTGTGGCGTCTCACGGTTATGATGAGACGCTGATCTGCGGTTGGTTGAGCGACGGCAGACGAGAGGCCCACCGGTTGCCACGGGACGGGGTGGTAAATGACGTGAACGGACCTTCAGGATTCCACCTCAGCCAACCTGGTCAGTGAAACGAACGAACACACACTTGATTGTGTGTCACACATCCGAGAACGTGTTTATGATTAATATTTGTTTCCGGTCATTGGCGGCGGGAAGTTCGTATCGGGGGTTAATGTCTGTAGTCGTTGATTTGGTTAGAAAGATGTCCACGTGTCTGTCACCAAGCTAAGAAGGCTGACGATCGGTGGTGGTAAACCTGGGGCTACTTCTCAAGCAGGAAACGCTGACACAACACGCGTGTGTATCCCGTGCTCAATCAATGTCTACCATGTCCCAAAAGTCGAAAAGACGTACAAAACAACGACCTTAAGCTCTCCGCGGCTCAGCATCAAATAATGTCCGGTTAAATTTACTATTCAAGAGGCCACTCGTCGGGTTCTGGCCACAGTTCGCCGTAGCACTCGAAGAGACATTGTTTGTTCCTGATGTTTTTGTTATCCTTGGCATTAGCATTGGGGATAGATTGCGTTCTGTACGCGTCGCGCAGGCGCGCGTTGAACTTGATGGCTTCGGTCCACCGTCCATATTTACTCCCGCTCTGTTCGATTTCGCAGCTGACACGCGCTATACGACAGACTCGGTTGCTAGTATGGGTGCAGTTATCTGGATCACAATCTAGCACGTCCCGTTTCTGGGTGGGATGCTGAACGGTGATAGCATCTCGGAAGTGTGGCAATTCGGATAATTCATTGTATGACGGCCACAGTCTCTCGTAACCAGGTGCGTGGCGCAAATAGGTACGGGCTTCCTCCCACAAACGATTAGAGGTGCTCTCTGCCGAGCCGCAGACTATCTTGCAGTCCGAAGCGTCAGGCGAATAACGTTTAACCGCATCCTGAACCGCATAGACATCCGCAGATTTAGGACCAAAACGATGGCAAGTACGTTCCCAAATTGGGCACGTTGCGAGTTCGATACCGTCCAGGCAGAATCTGCTTGCCGCTGCATACCAACAACATAGCAGACCATTTCTACCCGGACATGGATCTTGACCGATGCTGTCCAGTTCTCCCCAGACTTTTTCTTTCACCAACTCTGAGCATCCCTCGTCCTGGAGTGCGGCCAACTCCCTTCTGCTCAGCGTCTCTTTCAACGGAGAGTCGGCATTTGAAGGCTCGGTCTCGAAAAATTGCATCTCCACTCCTGCCTTAGAAGTTGCGGCAATATCCGCGGGTATTTCGCGGCATTCGAACTTGCAGGCCTTGACCTTATAGAAATCTTCATCCTTGGTGTTGAATAGGGTCAGGATACTAACCAGATCATACAAGCTCGTCTTATATCCAACCAGATCAATCCGCTGTGGTGAGCCGGCCCCACGAGCCGTGGCCTCACAGCTAACTTCTGCGAAAGCGCAGTCACAGTTTTTGACACGGTCGTGTCTATCACAACTGACACACCACCCGGAACAGTCATCCATGACAGGATAGCGTGCGTCGAGCATCACTTTGAAATCACTCATGTTCGCAACAGAAGGTTCGGCTGTGTACTTCAGAAAATTCCCTTCAGGGTAGCCAGGAATCCCAGGTAAATTCTTGCCGGACTGCTCCCACAAATTCCGCAAGCTTTGCTCTTGACTATCGCATACCACCTTACAATTTCCTCTCCCCCGCAGATAAGTCCTAATAGCGTTCCGGACTGCAAAGAAGTCGTATCCCCATGGACCGCCAAAATGATAGCATTTCGCAATAACGAAACCGTCACGCGTTGCACCTTCAGGTGTTGCACACCGCACTACTCCACTGCTGCCATCACACGGGTATCGACCAAACCCGATGATGTCCACATCGCGCCACCTGGGTGGGCACACGGTCCGGAGTGGGGACAATTCGTGTGGATGCATCTCTCGCTTGAACTGAACGACCTTGAACTTCTTGATCAAATCGAGAGACAACCCTGGGGGGGCCTCGAACCGTTTTTCTGGGGTCCCTGTTCTTGGATCACGTTGCGGGAACACTTCGGGGTTAAAGGGTGCGTAATGAGTGGGGATGAAACGAGGCGCATGAGAAGCCTTCTTCGAAACTGCCTCAGCCCAGAACAGGTCCGCGACGTTCGCCGGGGTGTAATGAGGAGCACCTGTTCGCTTCGTCGTGACGGTTTCCTCGGTCCCCGTACTCGTCTTAATATTCGAGTCGTGTTCGCGGCAGCGCTATTA
>NW_011645827.1:40126-47945 GCF_000223845.1 Gregarina niphandrodes | reverse complement strand
ACTGAGCTCTCGCATTGCTAGCTCTTCACCCACGGTGTTGATGTGACCGTCGGGACGGTACAATACGATCCTGGAGCACTCACCCAGCCACTGGAATCTTCCGTCTTCATTCAAGAGTCCATCTTCGTCATTAGGAGCAGTATACTCGGCTGCTTCAATTAACTTCCTCATGGCCTCCTTGGGCGCCGCAACGAGAAACTGAACACGAGCCCGTCTTGTTCGATCAGCAAGTGTCAACAGCTTAACGTCACAGTCTTCAGTCGGTGGCTGCCTCCCCTCAGCATCCATCAGCCACGCCACTACCACCGCCCCCTTAACACTTCTCGTTCTGCAACACCCCACCGTTTTCATTTCTTTTTGAAAAAACCCCATCAGATAAAGTGTCTGGCTGTTCATCACTCGCGGGATGAATAGTTTCTCTGTGTCGTGCTCCAGTGAGGTTGCTTGTGCCACTTTAGTTTCTGATACGCGCCTACGACAGACCAGTCTGACCCGGAGATGTGGTTCATGGAGGCCTGAGGGATTGGTGGGTCATCCTTGTTATGTCCTCTTGGAGAGTTTGTGATTGTGTGTGCCTGCGACACTACCACGGCCTCGCAACGTAGCTCCACACGGCTCTCCTTGCCGCCATTGTCTTCGTTAATCTTTTTCGTTCTTTCCACGCGAAGTAACTACTCGCCCGCTGAAAGTGGGCCTTTCCTCCAAAGATGCTCCCCTTATTGGTACTTACGATGGTGCTGCGTTGATTATTGGTAGAATTGGGATACAGGACTAGGGAAGCACCGCGATCCATCCCATACCTTTGCACCTGACACCAGACATCGTTCCCAGATCGATTCAGATGCGCTTCTACATTGCCCCCCAAACCACTAATCAAACCATTCACCACCTGCGTGTAGATGACTTCCAATGTGCCGTGAAGATGTTGTGACTCCTATGGTCACCCTAGCCATCCTGCCCTCTGCAACGACCTCTACAGCCCTTTCTGTAAAACCGAGCGCTTCCATACACTCAGCGGCCGGCGTAGATAGGTCACGAGCTTCCGGAATGGTTATAACGGGGGTGCAGATGATTTTGTCGAGTTCTGTGTCTTGATGAGCGCGATACTTTCGGGAATGCAAAAGCCCCCCAAAACCATAATAAGCTGTCGACATTAGCACGAAGAATAAACGACGTCACACCTCGGCAATCGCCCCGATTTCTACTCGCCATTCCTGCGAACACGTTTTTCCCGACCCAGCCACTCGCCTCGGCCGGCGTTCTCCGATCGCAAACTTTGACAGCTCAGATCGTAAGTAAACCCAGACACCTAAGATCCGTCGTTGAGATCCGTCGTTGAGATCCGCCGATTTTTCAAACACTAATCTCAACAGCAGCCATGTAGAGGAAGACAAAACCGAGACGCCACCAATAGAGGCAACCGGGACGGGCGTGCATACATCATAGCCTCCAGCTCACTATCATAAACAATTCAGCTCCCGATTCGAATGCTGTCCGAAACATCGAAAAAACATACCTCCGCGTGGGGGCCTTTTCTTTTTCGATGGTCTGAGTTGGTAACACGGCCACAGTTCGCCGTAGCACTCGAAGGTGCATTTTTTGTTCTTGAAGCGTTTGTTGTCCTTGGCATTAGCATTGGGGATAGATAGCGTTCTAAATGCGTCCTGTAGGCGCGTGTTGAACTTGATGGATTCCGCCGACCGGCTCTCTTGACTCCCGCTCTGTTCGATTTCGCAGCTGACACGCGCTATACGACAGACCCGGTCGCTAGTAACGGTGCAGTTATCTGGATCACAATCTAGCACGTCCCGTTTCTGGGTGGGATGCTGAACGGTGATAGCATCTCGGAAGTGTGGCAATTCGGATAATTCATTGTATGACGGCCACAGTCTCTCGTAACCAGGTGCGTGGCGCAAATAGGTACGGGCTTCCTCCCACAAACGATTAGAGGTGATTTCGTTTGGATAGCAGAACACACTACAATGTTTCAAACCAGGAAGATATCGTTTACCCGCATCCAGGACCGCATAGGCATCCGCCCATTGAGGACCAAACCGATGGCAACTGGGTTCGAAAGGTACGCACAGGCCCAACATGCCATTCCGATTACATAGTCCGCGCGTTGCAAAACTTGAATACCAACATTTTAGCAGTCCATCGTTACCCGGACATGGAACTTCGCCGATGCTTTCTACACGTTTCCATCCATTCGTTAGCACTGAGCATCCCTCTGCCTGGAGTGCGGCCAACTCCCTTCTGCTCAGCGTCTCTTTCAACGGAGAGCCATCATCTGCAGGCTCGGTCTCGATAAATTGCATCTCCACTCCTGCTTCAGAAGCTGCGTCAATATCCGGGGGCATTTTGCGGCATTCCACCTTGCAATTATGGGCGTTATAGAGATCTTCATCCTTGGTGTTGAAAAGAGTTAGGAGATTAATTAGGTCATGTGTCCTCGTCTTATATCCAACCAGATCAATCCGCTGTGGTGAGCCGTCCCTACGAGCCGTGGCAAGACAACTGATTTTTGTGAAGGCACATAAACAGTTTTTGACAAGGCCAGGACAACGGACACACCACCCCGAGCACTCGCGTGTGATAGGATAACTTGTGTCCAGCATCACTTTGAAATCACTCATGTTCGCAACAGAAGGTTCGGCTGTATACTTCAGGAAATTCCCTTCAGGGTAGCCAGGAATCCCCGGTAAATTCTTCTCGGTCTGCTCCCACAAATTGCGGAAGCCTTGCTCTGGGCCATCACACGACACCTTGCATTTTCCTCTACCCAGATAAGTTGTAATCGCGTTCCTGACTGCAAAGAAGTCGTATCCCCATGGACCGCCGAAACGATAGCAGGCGGAGTCGCCTTGGAGAGTTGTACCACGACAACGCATTACTCCACTGCCGCCATCACACGGATACCGGTCAAATCCAGGCTTGACCACTTTGTGACACGTGGATGGACACACGGTCCAGAGCTGATCCAATTCGGCCAGCGCCATCGTCTTTTTGAACCGACTGAACTTGTTGATCAACTCTATAGACAAGCCTTGTCTTGGATCCCGATCATGTTGCCGGAAGGCTCCGGGCTTAGAGGGGGTGTAATAAGCGGCGGTGGAACCAGGCATACGAGAAGCCATAGTCATGGAGGTCTCCGACCATTGTCTTGGATCCCGATCATGTTGCCGGAAGACTGCGGGCTCAAAGGGGGTGTAATGAACGGGGGCGGAGCCAGGCACATCAGAAGTCTTGTTCGAGACAGGGCGCTTCCTGCGCGTTCTCAACGGACGCACACGAGATGCCACAGTCGTGGAGGTGTCCGGTCCTTTTCTTGGATCCTGACGATGCGGGAAGATGTCGGACCTAAAGGGGGTATAATGGGCCCCGGTTGAACGAGGCACACCAGAAGCATTCTTCGAAAACGGAGCTTCCATGCGCGTGCTTCCATCGCCGATCATCGTACCATTCAGCAACGCTTCCGTAGTTATGCTCACAGCGATTTCGGTGGACAGGTCATCGAAGGCGGCATTCCCGGTAGGTGCATCATAGCGGGGGGTCGAAGGATTCTCGAAAATTCGCTCCGACGCTTTGGAGGCAACCCTTGAGACGAGGTCCAAAAGGCTCGAATCGCTCGAGGCGGCCATGTGAAAAGGGCTCGATTCACTCGGCGTGATGGTGCCATCGCCCTTGGTCGTCTTCTGCAAAGCTTCAGTCGTTGTGGTCACATCGACTCCGGTGCTAAAGTTACCGGCGATGCTGCTCACGCTGGTCGCGTTATAATGTGCGCTTGTGCTGGTATCGTAAATTAGGTTCGTCGTGTTCTCGATGACCTTTGAGACGAGACCGGACAAGCTCAGACTGCTTGCAGTCTTATTATCGGTCATGGTGATCGCGGCATTTAAACCCAAAGCCTCACCCAGCACTTCCCCCCGGGTCTGTAGGGGAGCGCCTGACGCTTCGGAACCCGCCCGACGGCACAGCATCAATGCAGCTAACCCGCCTACTATAATAGCACCTGTAAGAACAGCCGCGCAACATCGATTCAGGATACAGCCCATCGACTTGCCACCGGGGCTTGTTTCGGCAATCAAGCCCCCACTCTGGACGCATAGTTTGTCCAGCATCGATAGCCATTCTTTCGACAGGCTTCCGCGCAGTTCGTCGACCTGCGCGCGTGTCAGAGGACTACAGTCAGTCACTTCCAGTGACTCGCTGTCGAGACCACGCGTCTTCTTAAGTATCTTCCGCAACTCCAGCATTGTCCGACCAACGCTCTCCTGACAAATCCGGTCCGAAACTTCGAAGAACTCGTTCTGTGGGTCCACATCCTGCAGATACTCTCTGAGCTCTCGCATTGCTGCTCTTCACCCACAGCGTTGATGTGACCGTCGGGACGGTACAAGAAGATCCTGGAACATGCATCCAGCCAGTGGAATCTTTCATCTTCATTCAAGAGGCCTTCTTCGTCATTAGGAGCGGCATACTTACTTGCTTCAATTAACTTCCTCATCGCCTCCTTGGGCGCCGCAACGAGAAACTGAACACAAGCCCGTCTTGTTCGATCAGCAAGTGTCAAAAGCCTAACGTCACAGTCTTCAGTCGGTGGCTGCATTCCCTCATAATCCATCAGCCACGCCACTAGCGCCGCCCCCTTAACGCCGCTCTGTGTGCAGCACCCCACCGTTTTCATTTTCTACAATTTTTTTCCAAGTAGAATAACTGATGCGCTAACCCGTCATGTCGCCCCTGAGGCGTCTGAGTCTCAAGGACTGGTTGCGAAGGGTTGACTGGGCGGAACATGCAGGGCAGTAGTCGACGGCGAAGGAGCCCACCGACCTTGCTTCGTACTTGGCCCGCGGACCTTGGCGTCTTCCGACGCATCCTTGAATTGCTCAAGAAGCTTCCAGAGCCGCTCTCGGTGCGCGTCTTCCATGTGCTCTGCTCGAAGAGCCGAGTGCTGGATCCTATCACTTCTCGTGCCTTGTGATTCTGTGGGCTCTCTCTCTGTCGCGCTCTCTTAGCTCATGCTCATGATCACTGACCGCCCCATCAGGTAATAGACGCGGCCTCCCGCCTGCACAACGTAACATCCTACGGGCAGACATTGCGGGTCGACAGCCAAGACATCTCCACTCCGCATTTGACATCGTCGTCAACCGCGCCTTTGAGAGTGTTCGGCACTCTCTTCGTCATCAGTCGGCCTCCTTACTGGCATGCGGCCGGCGGCACAACTTCTCGCCGGATTCGCCGAAAATCACAATACCCTTAAGACGGACGTCAGTCCCACGGGAACTCGCTACGTGGCAGCAAGCAGCAGACTTGGCTCCACTCACTTCGTCGCAGACTGGTTTAACCCCGGCTCATCGCCCAGGAAAACATCTTTACTATCCTCTCTAGCATCCCGGCTTCGTCGTCCACCGCTACGACAATATCGTCAATGTAACAGAGCGTGCTACTGTCCAGCACCTCCTCGAAAGACGCGTCCATAGCGCGCTGAAACTCGGCCGGTGAGTTCTTGATCCCGAAAGGTATCACATTAAACTCAAAAAGCCCAAACGCCGTGACGAACGCAGTAAGATCCTTACTCTCCTCAGCGATGGGTACATTCCAGAACCCTTACAACATGTCAAGCGTACAGCAAATACGATGGCTCGCCGCAGTCCTTAAGTGATTCCAGATCCTCGGAATCGGATAGGAGTCCGCAACCATTGACTCGTTCAAGCGCTGATAGTCCAGAACACATCGCCACTCTCCCGTCTTCTTCTTTACGAAGTGCGGTGCTGCGGCCCACTCGCTCTTGGACGACCGGATTACTCCCAGCTCCAACTGCTTCTTCACCTGCACCTCCAACTCTTCCTGTAACTCTGGTTCCGAGTGCCTCATCCTTGCCTTGTAGGACCGCCCTCTTACTGTGAACCGAGCCTCGTACCGAGCCTCGTACCGAGCCTGCGCGGCGACTCCCAATTGTCTCTATAGCTTACCAGCAAGCTCCACAACTTCGTGCGTAGTGTCTCACTCATGTGCCCCGTCTCTTCCTCAAAGAGACGCTTCCGTCTGTCGAAGTTGCGTTCTACAGCTTCCTCTAGCTTCGGGCTTTCGTTATACTTTCCGGCTAGCCTCAGTCTGTCCACTTCTCCGCGCTTGGCAGCCAGGATCAATGCCTCGGCCCCAAGTCCCCCTGGCGCTAGGAAATGCGCCATCTCTCCCGCCCCTAAGAGGTCGGGGATCCGGGGTTGATCATGTACGACGAAACGCACTGCCTTTTTCCGGCCATTGATCTCGACCTCCGCAGGTTCCGTCACCAACAAGCGATCCGTACCAATCTCCTCAGTCACCGGTGACAACGCGACCCCTGCCTTCTCACAATCATCCCTTCTCAAGATACTCAGGCCTGCGCCTGTACCCCTGTAAAATTCCAACTCGACCCCCTTGACGAGGGCCTTCAACAAAAATCCGAGCTCATTCCCTTGGCCAACGCATTCACTGACGGCCCAACATCGCCGTCGTCACCGACCAACGGATTGCCGACGGCCACTCTTCCGTTCGACTGCACAGGACCGACGTGCGGGTCCGCGCCTGCTGCGCCTCGACCTGCATCACATCGTCGCCCCGCTTCTGTCTCCGTCGATCGTCTGCCTGAATCTCCTCGTTGATGAACTTCTGCGCCGCACGCACTCGATCGGTCACGCCTCGATCGGTCACTCTCCCCTGGAACGTCGTCTGTCCCCTACTCAGCTCCACGAACGCCCTCATAGCAGCGTCCTGGTCAGTCAGATAGAACACTCCAGTCAATCCTTCAACACGTTCGCTCCAATGCCGGCTGTCGTTCCTCTGCGAGCTGCCAGACGGACAAATCGATGTAGACGACGGGGTAACGTAACATGCAGCTCTTCGGCTGACGGACACAGCACCGACTTCACACACCGACCAAGCAACGTGCTGTCTGGAGGTAAAGAGGAACGCCGAGGAAGTACCACTTTCGCTGTCAGTCGCTCCGGGACGTACACTTTGCCAGTCATGACGTGCCGCCACCACTTGCCGTCCTTCTTCACTCCAGGCACTCCTTGCGGCTCCAGCTGCTGGCACTCTCTCATAAAGTCCTCTTCCGACACCTGATGCCTCCCCAGCAGTTGGCTCACATGGCCTATCACTCGACCGCCTAAAGCCATTGCCTCGATCTCTGCGTCGCACTCTTCATCTTCCGCTGCGTACCGCGACAACCAGTCCGCCATGTTATTCTTCTCTCCCGACATGAACTCTGAAGTGTCAACCCTTTGTCTACTCCCACAAGCTAGCGTAGGTTGGCGTGATCTGTGCGTACGGTGAAGTGATGGAGCGCTACGTAGTCGCACCACTTCTCTACAGCCCACTTGACGGCGAAGAGCTCTCTCTCTCGTATCCCACTTTCTCTCCGCGTCGGTGAACTTCTTAGACGCGAACTCTAACGGGACCTCTCTACCCTCTTGCACCTGCTTCAACACCGCGCCAATGCCAATGCCATCTGTTTCGATGATCCAGGAGCAGGCTTATGGCGCAACGACGCACCGGCTACCGCCTGCTTCAGCTGCATGAATGCCTCTCCTCGAGCGTCCGACCAGACGAACAGCCTGCCCTTCTTGAGCAACTCGAACAGTGGGGCAGTGTACTCGGCGAAGGGTCGCGGGATGAAGGGTCGTAGGTACCCAACAGCTCCTAGGAAGCTCTGCAGTTCCTTCCTTCAAGTAGGGGCGGGGTCATTGAGAACGTTGCCTATCCTCCTCTCCTGGCACGCTATCCCTTGCCGCCCAATCTTGTGACCGAGGTACTTTACTTCGGGCTTGAG
>NW_011645827.1:10864-40106 GCF_000223845.1 Gregarina niphandrodes | reverse complement strand
TTAGACGCGAACTCTAACGGGACCTCTCTACCCTCTTGCACCTGCTTCAACACCGCGCCAATGCCAATGCCATCTGTTTCGATGATCCAGGAGCAGGCTTATGGCGCAACGACGCACCGGCTACGCCTGCTTCAGCTGCATGAATGCCTCTCCTCGAGCGTCCGACCAGACGAACAGCCTGCCCTTCTTGAGCAACTCGAACAGTGGGGCAGTGTACTCGGCGAAGGGTCGCGGGATGAAGGGTCGTAGGTACCCAACAGCTCCTAGGAAGCTCTGCAGTTCCTTCCTTCAAGTAGGGGCGGGGTCATTGAGAACGTTGCCTATCCTCCTCTCCTGGCACGCTATCCCTTGCCGCCCAATCTTGTGACCGAGGTACTTTACTTCGGGCTTGAGCCACTCGCTCTTATCTAGCCTGAGGTAGAGGCCTCTCTCTCTGCACAGTCGCAAGACCTTCTCGAACCGCTGCATCATCTCCGGCACCGTGTCCGTCGCGATGATGATATCGTCGATGTAACACAGAGTGCGATCGTCGAGCACCTCCTCGAACACCACGCCCATCGCGCGCTGGAACTCCGCCGGCGAGTTCTTAATACCGAAGGGGATGACGCTAAACTCGAACAGTCCAAGCGGCGTGACGAACGCGGTGGGATGCTTGCTCTCCTCTGCTATCGGCACATTCCAGAATCCCGAGTTCATATCGAGAGTCGTGAAGTGTTGACGGCCTGCTGCGGCCCTCAAGTGGTCCCATATTCTGGGCAGCGGATACGAGTCGGTAGTCGTGCTTTGGTTCATCCTCCGGTAATCCAAAACGCACCTCCACTCGCCCGTCTTCCTCTTCACGAAGTGTGGCGCGGCGGCCTAAACCTCGCTTTGTACGGCTTGCCGCTTGCCTCGAAACGCGCCTGGTACTTGACGCACGCCACCTTTGGGTTCTCCGATACGTCTCTGTATGCGATCAAGAGATTCCACAGCTCCAGCATCATGTCCTCTGTCGGCTCGTTCCGGTATTTCGCGCCCCCTGGACCGTCACTCTGCACTACCTTCTCGACTGCGGCCACCGGCATGCCGACGTCCTCTCCTGGCGCCGCCTGGCTCTTCTTTTTCTCGTCGGCGCTCAGTCCTTGTTTACGAACTTTTGCACCGCCTTCAGTCCTGAGTCCTCATCTGTGATGTTGTGCCTCGGGCACATCCTTGCCCAGTGCCCTTTCCGACTGCACTTAGCGCACCCGTCACTGTCGTGGGGGCAGTCTTTCTTGCGGTGGCTTCTCATGCCACAGGTACCACACTTGTTCCTTGAGCTTGCCGGCCTCGTTCCTCTCAAGCCGCTCGGCCTTGATTCTCAGCACGGCCAAGGAGGTTATCCGTTGGGCTCGCAGCTTCGATGCCATCCACGGGGGATACGCCGCAAGCGCCGCAGCGGTGGGAGCGGAGGTAGGGGAAAGGCTTCTTCCAGCGCTTGCGGAGCCGCACCATCCGGCGTATGCGCTCGGAGAGAACGTCGTAGCCTTCCACTTTGGTCTTGGCGGAAGAGTCCGATCACATCTTACGGGTACTCTCACTGCGCCACGTGCTTGTGGCGTATCTCTTCCTAAGGGCCCTAAGGACCTCTTCGATGGGAGTCGTGTCACCTTGGGGCAGGTCGAAACACGTCTTCAGGTGTGACTCCTGTCAGCACTCACTATCAGTAGCTCACTCTGCTTGTTCACCTTATCACAAACAATCCAGCTCAACAAGGGACGTCATTTGGTGAGCTGAGGTTCTGATATGGGTAAATGTGTGTCGGACGAGTCGAAATAGAATAGGGAGGGCTGTAGTATGGGTTCCAATTCTTGACATGAACTCCTGTTTTGTCCGTAACTCAGGGGGCGTCGCAATGTTCGCTTCAGCTAGCTGGGTGTTGGTGTTTATTTCCAGCGGCAGTGTGCGTTCGAGAAACGCCGTCGCTCCACCCACAGGGAACACCCCGTGGTTCCACACACCCACCTTAGAGGTCAAGACATAAAAAAAGACACATCAAAGCGTTTGACCGAAGGCACCTTCCCAATACGTCCTGGAAGCCCGAAGGTGTTCTTCGGGATCAGGATGTCTATAGCACTTTATGCGACAGTTTGTCAATTTGTATTCTTTTCTTTGGAATAAGGTATAGTGCTTAGCCAATTCAGTCTGGTTGGTGAAGTAGTCTTTAACCGAACCCCAGCGAATGGTCGTGCCAGATGGAGTGGTGGCCACGGTACTCATTTCGATCATGTCGCATTGACAATATTCCGATAGGTTTGTCCGGCATGTCGGACCGTTGCTGTCGCAATAGCTAGTGGGAATGACTTGTCGCCCATACTGTGTTCTTGTATTTGCTCCTTCGTTCAAAGTTTCGGCCATATACCCCACTCTCCAAAGATCCCACCCGGCAAATCCGTATATGTCTGCTCCTAACCACTTTGCAATACCCCTTGCTCGCCCCCCCTTGTATTCGAGCTCCTGACCCGGATCTTTTTGGTTTTCTGTGAACAGGCACTGGTAGGGCTTCAGGTAGTGGTTGACCGCATCCCAGACAGTAGGCAAATCGTACTTGAACGGTTCGCCGAAATAATGACAAGTCACGTCTTGACCATTCTCGTCAGTGCAAACTACCTTTCCGCCGTTTACCTGGGACCAGTCTAACGCCTTCCAACCGCCCGGCGCTGCTTTCACCATCGACTGGGGCTTCATCCGGTGAAGCGCATCATTGCAAGTCCCGTCGGGTACTCGTAGCGTCGCCAACTCATACCCAGAAAGTAGTGTCGTGATATCATCGATGCTTGGCTCGGGTCGCTTTTCGGGATTCGGATGACACTGGTTCACCACGTCGAACTCGGACGTGACTAAACAATCGTGCGCCAGGGCCCGCTGGTATTTCTCCGCCTCCGCCTCATACGCGTCGAGCTGATTGTGCGTCGAGGACGGTAATCTCGTCGTGAATAACGTGGAGCTGGTGGTCGTGTGGTCAGAGTCCGCAGTGCCGGATGGAGAGGAGCTGTAGGCCGTGGTGTCGGAGACAGACGAGCTGTAAATTGGTGGTCTTGGTGCCATCCGGGGGAACCGACTACCACTCCGACGACCAAAATGGTAAAGTAGTAGGAGCCCAGCAATCGCCAAACCACTTGCAGTCGCAGCACCCGCAATACCAAGACGTTTGCACAACCCCGGGCGTCGCCAGAAGCCTTCGGTTCTTTCGCGAAGGGCCTGGCCCTCGATCTCAATACAATTCATGAAACGCCCCGAATCCTGAATCATCAGAAGCCACTTAGCTGGAACTTGATCCCGGACTTGTTCTTGTTCATCTGCATCCAGCGGCCTCACATCAGTGATCTCCAGCCTTCGGCTCCCGTCAACTTCGGTGTCTTCGGCATTCTCAGCCTCCAGCCGCTGCATCATCTTCTTGCCAAATGCTTTCCTCAGGGCCGCATTGGCGGCTGCTGGATCCGCGTCGAGGAAATGATCCTTCATGGCCCGGTAAAGCAAGCGTTCGATGCGACAAGAAGCCTTCGCTTGCTTCTTGGATTCCCCGGGCGGGTGGTAGACGCGGAGCCGGTTCCAACGATTGAGCCAATCGTAGCCAGTAAGGCAGGACCCCAACAACTCTGACGGAGGGGCCAGAACCACAACTTCAGCTGCGCCCTTCCCGTCAGAGACGACAGCCATCCTCGCAATACAGCCACTGGTAGAAGACGTCTTCCCATTGGGACCGATTAACGCCGCCAGTGCCACATACTCCGCCGCATTGACCAAGCGTAAAGCGGTGTTGGCCTTCATCCGAGAATTGAGCCAGGAAAAAACTGAACTGGCTTGCCACATTGTTGTGTCTTTAATTAATTCCCAAAATGTTATGTAGACATAGCCGGTTGCAGCCTGAGTTGAATTCGGGTCCGCGGGCTGAATGGGTTAAGAGTCCCTCACCCATAACGGCAGGGCCTATCGGGCCCCAAATTCATCTCACAAGCTCAGTTCCATCGGTTGCGTGTTCTGGATAGATTGTTCGTCCGCTCGGACCCAGACGACATCCCGGACACCCTCTCCTGATGAACGGCAAAGCGCCAGCAACAACCTGGACGCACGACCTGCCGATCTCACTTTTACTCTGGCACATGTCCAGGCCGAGCTTTCGCTTCAATGCGCCGTGCGACTCTCGGCGGCCCGTGGGCGTTCCTCGGCGTTCCTCTTTACCTCTGGCGACTGACAACTTCCACTACGGCACCAGTGGGCACGCGGGAGTACCCAAGACGCGGAAGAGAGTAGCCAGCATGTTCTACTGGCCCGGACTTGCGGACGACGTAGCGAGAATGGGTAGAGAGTGCCTGAGATGTGCCCGGACTCGAACGAGAGCTCGGCTGACGCACAACGTGCCGAAGGGGAGTCTGAGAATCCGAGCGCGATGGACACAGTAATCCTGGATCACGTAGGACCCATGCAGCTAGACGGGCAGAATTGGTGACTCCCAGTAACGAGCACGGTCACAACTGCGCAGACGGCTCACATCTTCCTGCGGGGCTGGGTGACACCGTTCGGTATTCCGCGAGTGGCTTAACGGACAACGGCGCGAGCTTCGGGGGGCGTTCCATGAGATGGTGGCTAGCGCGTTGGGCTGCGTCCATCTGGCGACGACAACGTATAGGCCGCAGGGGAACGGCATCAACGAAGCCTCCCACAAGGGGCTCAGAAGCGGGTTCAAAGCACTGTGGCAAGAGGACACCGCGACCTGGGTGGGATGGTGGCGGCGGTCTGTCGCACGCACAATACGACACCGCACATCCGCACAGGTGTGACGCGGTACGAGACCTTATTCGGAAGACCACCGTACTTCGCGCGGTTGCAAGAGGTAACCGGCACAATGACAGAGGAGCAGAGGAAACAGAGCCTGGCCGCACAGATGCGTGAGAGATTGCAAAAGGCCATGCTCACAGATAGGCCGCTCGAGGAGGCGGGCGCGGACGACCTACGGGTAGGAGAAACAGTGGTAGTCTCGATGAAGCCAGGGTCACAGGCAGACGCCAGGGGAGGACCGAAGACACCAACTTGGGCGCACACCGCGTGGTCGCTACCAATGAGGATAACAGAGTTGAGAAAAACGCAGGTAGTGGCAGAAAGATGCGACGTGCCGGGGTGGACGGTCACGGCTCAGAAGGACCAAGTGAGAAGGTTCAAGCTGAGCACGGATCCACTACTGCGGTGGGCAACTCAAAAAGGTCAGAAGTGGAATTCATCTCGGAGAAAAATATCTGTGCGCGTGTTTTGTACACACACTTTTGTGCGCGCACCGTGAGTCACCCAAATCGCCGATCGCCTCTCTGCCTCAGAAATCACTAATCAAGCATTAAGTGACTCGGGGACACTTCTTATTTAATACCTCACCATATTAAATACAGAGGAAGCTAGCAACCTAGCGATGCAAGTTAGCACAATCGACACCGAGGGCTTCTCGTACGACGCAGACAGCAGCACCACGTCAGTAGCGGACCAGTTTGACACGACACTGAGTACACGGCAGTTGGAGGCCTCTCCCCTAAAACGACAACTGACGAATTCCGAACGATGATCGAACCAATCTCGACCGTGAGCGCAATGATCATCCGCGAGTGGTATTCTACTATCGTTGACACGGCCCGCACTACAGGTTACCAGGTGATCGAGACAGTCCCCGAATCGCTCCGACGTCACATAGAGGAGGAGCAACTTTAGAGTGCTCAGGCGTCTTCTCCGTTCTCCGAGTGCTCAGGTGGATCGTTTGATTGGTGGGTTGGGGGGCAATGTAGAAGCACATCTGAATCGGGCTGATTACGTTGGCAACGATGTCTGGTGTAATCTAAGGAGATTGCGGAGTTCCGGAATGATGGTTTCACATATATACCAATGAATGACATTGAAGACGTGGTGACTGTCCGCGGGAGGGTGACTGTTAGCTCATTCGAGCTCTCGTCAAACGTTATCTTTGCTGACTTGACGATACCTCTTTACTGGATGGTCCAAAAATTGTAGTTACTTGACGATACCTGGACGCTAATGTTCCTTAATTGACTCCAAATTGATACAGCCTATGTTAGGGTGGGCAAGCCATTCTTACCGGCCAGCATGAGCTATAGGTATCATGTGTTCTTTGACCAACCGCTATAGGATTCCTAGAGGCCAATAAGTGTACATCGGACCGAGTTCTGATTTAGCTCCTTGAAGGTCAGTTCCGTATCAAAGGCAAGCACCATGCCGTCTGGATTGACGACACCGGCCGTCTTTAGTAAAGTTTTGCCTCTGGTAATTCCGAGTCTTCGCGCTATGGTCTCGTGCTCTGTTGTTCGATCGATTCGGATCCTTGCTTCGGAACTTGTCCTGGTAATTCCGAGTCTTTGTGCTATGGTCTCGTGCTCTGTTGTTCGATCGATTCGGATCCTTGCTTCGGAACTTGTCCTGGTGTACCCGGAATGTGGAGTATCTTTCCACGTCGACTTGGGTGCGGGTTCCCTTTATGGGGAGGGACCATTTGAACATGTGTCGTAAAGGAAGGGCCTTCCTTGCGTTCGGCGTCGGTGTGCTAATAATTAGTTGGTTGCCCTTCTCATACACCTCGATTCCCAGGCTGCCATACTTGCTGTCAAACACCCGAACCCGACAATCCTTCGTTTCGTGACCCCTCTTGTGGCAGTTACTACACTCCTGGAGCGCGTACAACATCTCACTGTTTTCATTTTCTACAACTGTTAGGTGAAAAAACGGACCCGTCGTGTCCCGCGTAAAGTGTTCGACCCACCCGGCGAACTACTGTCACCTTCACTTCGCATAGCCTCGATTGTCGTCGTTGCTGTCGTCTGATAAGCTTAGCCGTGCTGCCTTCGTGTAGCCTTCACCTTCAGCCAACACGAATGTGTCGTTGGTGACGGCCAGTTGGGGGTTTGGGAAGCGACACGCGGCGATAGCTACCACCCAGCGTTCGGCCAGGGGTCCCCTCGGGTCGGAGATCGAGTCTCGTCCGTGGAGGCTGAGGGAATATGGGCGAACGTGGGAGTGAGCCGAGTTTCGGACTGGTTGCCTCAAGGCGAGTTCTTGGGGCGGTGAGGCGTTCCGTCGTTGCTCCGTCGAGGCATGCCAGCCGCTATAACTTCACATGTTTCCATCTAACAACCTCCTACGAAACCAGTCACAACTACCAAGCCATTCCACTGGTGGGCCATCTTCGTTACGTCCTCTTCGAATTTAGCAGCGCCGTCCTTCGCATTGCGCCAGAATATTTCCTTCAGCACCCTACGCGTCTCAATCCGCTGATCGATGTCCTCTTTATCGCACAGCGATTTCTCCCTGAGAGCTTGCCGAGTTTCCACGGGAAGCAGATGGTCGTAATCCTTGAGCGCGCAACACCTCACGTTCGTTAACATGTAAATCAGGTTCGGAGTAATCACCTTGCCGCCATTTTCTTCGTTAATAAGCACGGCGAGGCTATCCAACTTAAGTAAGGTATGGTAACATCTCTCGCTGTTGGGACCACTCGCTCGCTGAAAGCGGGCCGACTCGATTATTGGTAGAATTGACGCAGAGGACTCTTCGTGCACGAGACCAACGTAGCACAGTGTCCGGGGTAATCATCTGGTCGTCTGCGTAGCAGTAATGACTCTGAGCCGTCAAACTATGCGACGGGTACCCGTCGGTAGAGTTTTTTGACATGGCGGAACACCCCAGGTCACCCTCGTTATCTAATCCTCATGCATCCGCCTATGATCAATGATCCCCAAAAGCCACCAATTCCGACGTTAGGCTGCGTAGCATATCGAAGCCCGTCGCACGACACGGTGGTGAAGCCTAAACCGCTCTCCTCAGTTTTGAACTCGGTTCCGCAGCTGACATGCACTATACAACAGACCCGGTAGTTGGTAACGGTGCAGTTAACGAGCTGGTACAGCATCTCGGGTAATTCGACACCATTTGGGACCCTTGTAGCCAGGCACATTCTGCAGGCACATTCTGCAGGTATGGGCCTCCTGCCACAAATTATTAGAGACGCTTTCTTTTGAACCGCACCACGCCCAACAGTCCATTGTTACCCTGACATACATCTGGGCCGATGCCCGCCACAGACTTCCATGCCTCTCCTTTATGCACCCCTCTTCCTGGAGTGTGGCCAACCCCCTTCTGCTCAGCCCCATTTTCAACGGAGAGTCGTCATCTGCAGGCTCGTCTTATGCCCAACCAGATCAACCCGCTCCGACCTCACCAGCCGTGGCCTCACCAGCCTCGCAACTCCGGCACCGTCCGTCCGACCCTCGCTCTTCAGACAAATCCGGTCCGAAACTTCGGAAAACCCAACTGTGGGTCGACATTCCCAATTAAGGCAAGTACCCGGAGAATGTCAACTCCACAAGGGCTGGGACTTACTTCCTTCACGTACTCAAAGCTCGCACTCTCGCCAACGACTACGCCCCTGCACCTTCCTCTTCATCTCCTGGTCAATTACACCCTTTGCAACCAGCCACCGACTTCATTCGCTCACTCGAGAGCCCTCGATCCGTCCGTAGTACCTTCCTCTCGGTCCGACAACACACTTCTCCCCGAATCTCACGACAGATCCGGGCACCTCGACGGGAGCAAGGACGGAGCGCCACACCGCCCCAAGGACTCGCCTCGAGGCAACCAGTCCGGAGCTCCGCTCGCTCCGCCCGTATCCCCTCAGGCCTTTCCGGACGAGATCTGACCCGATCTCCACCTCCGAGGACCTTCCCAACCTCGCTCTACAACCGAGGGGGCCCCAAGCGATTACGTGGGAACGCTGGGCAGCTGAGGTGGTTTTGACCCGAGGGCTGAACGGGGTGTGAAGGTGTAGAAGGTTCACGCCATACAACTCCGCCGGTCGGGTCCCGGTCGCGCACCCTAATGGCTGAACGAGTCCGGTACAGTACGCTACCTTCAATTGCTTCAATCCCCGGTCAGCGAACCGGACGGGCGTGTGGAGCAGCACACGTCGTAATTTTTGGTTGGACTCGCTCCATCCGTTGTTATCTCTTCAGCACGAAGTGTGGTTGCGTTTAGATTCCACGGCTCACGGTACCAAAATTGGTGAAACGGTGAAGTGAATAAAAATGCGGGATATTCGAGAGCTCATACGGGACGTGGCTGCGGAGTGTGGTAAACCAGAAGCTGCAGAAACTTTTACTAAAGTGTACTACTGCCCGAACTCTTCCACCGGAACTCCAGCACCATTGCACTTGTTTCAGGGCTAAGGTTGTCGTTTCAGAATTGTTGAAGACAACTGGCTGGATAGTGTCGGAGCGCTGAAAGAGCTTCGGAAAGAGGATTGGCACAACTTGAAACTGCCGTTGAAATTCCTGGCTTGTTTAAGGAAGGAGCTGGAACGGGCAGGTCCCCCCCGGGACCTGCCCCCCCCCGCGTTCGAAGCAGGGCCAGAAGTCTCTGTTCACACTGTAGTTAAGGAGGCAATGCCGGGTCAAAAAGATACGATACCGAACATGGAGTACATCGAGAGAGGCAGGCCGACGTTGTTAGACGACTGGGTTAACATTGACTTACACGGGGTGAGCGAGATTATTGCGGCTAATAGGACGAAGAGTCTGGATTCATTTACACTGTTACGAAGGATCTTGCAGAACGCGATAAATAATCCGAATGATCCCATTAAAAGGAAAATTAGGCTTTCTAATAAGGCGGTGAGTCGGGACATTTGTGCTGTTGATGGCGCTCTCCAATTTTTGATTGGATGCGGTTTTGCCTTGGTGAGAGAACAGACAATGGCCCCCTGCCCTGATTGGACCGGTGGGCCTCCTCCAAGTGACTGTTGTATTATTCTAGTGAAGTTGTACCGTGAACGGATCGATCTCGCTTTAAGGATAATTAATCAGAAGCTTGCCATTGCCCAGCTCCCTGTGTCTACAAATTTTAACCCGTATAAGAGCTCCCTCGTATCCCAGGGCAACAACTTATTCAAACAGGCGAATCACGAAGAATACAGTCCAGAAATACTAAAGGACAATATAAGAGCAGAATTACGGAAAAGAGAACTAGGGGGAGGAAACGAACCTGTGTCTTTGAATCCAAGATATTATCCAGCTGGATGTAAATATAACACTCCATTTCCACCTTTCTTTGTACTCCATTTCCACCTTTCTTTGTACTCCATTTCCACCTTTCTTTGTACTCCATTTCCACCTTTCTTTGTACTCCATTTCCACCTTTCTTTGTGTCCATGCACTCACTCCCTTTCCATATATTCCCGTTTTTTTTAGATGTAAAGAAAATTGTGTATGAGCCTAATGAGCTTGTTGAAGAGTCGAGCTCGTCTTTAGTTCTCAGTGCAGAGAGCTTGGCTAATTTGAAAGAAATCTTGAGCGGGAACGTAAAATTCCGTTCCACGCTTCGAAATCAATTGGTGGCAGTCAAAAAGATTCCCATTTACCCTAAGACCTGCCTGCGGATCATTGCGCCAGATCGGTCCTACGTGGAAATCGACTTGAAACCAAGTGTAACCATCAACGACGTGTACGGTACTATGTGGGACCGACTCTTGGCGGAAGAATTCAAGGCGACCAAGAGCCGCTTTTGGCTGCAGGAAGGACCTCCGAATCCAATCCTTGACGAGACCAAATCATTGTTTGCTCTCGGGATGGTACCCACCGGCCAAGTACGATTGGGATCGGAGCTTGGCAACAAATACAAAGGACCCTGGTTCAAAACCACGTGGGGGTAAATGAAACTAACTTAATCATCCACGACTTTCCAACTTTCCAACTAGCTGTGACTACTGGGATTTCCAACTAGCTGTGACTACTGGGACGGGTTTTTCACAACGGAGAAGGAGGTCTTGCACCGTGTGGCACAACCGTCCTTTCGTCAAGTCACAAATATTCGGCCGCCATCCTTTTGCTGATTTATTTCCAGATGACATCCATGGTCTCAAACAACGCAGGATGATGCTCGTGTAGGGTTTCGCACGCAGTCACCAAACCGGCTGTCAGTCGAATCGTTTTTGCTCCGGCGGAATTCAGAAGGAGTATTATTTTATGAGGCTTGTGTCGCTGGCGAAGAACAGTAGCGCTGTGCGAACGTTGTGTCACAACGACGGTGTGCTCGCCGCCGGGCACTTGGATGGATCGTGTCAGTCTTATATTGGTAGAGGAACACAGGAAGGGTAGAGGAACACAGGAAGAGTAGAGGAACACAGGAAGGGTAGAGGAACACAGGAAGAGTAGAGGAACACAGGAAGAGTAGAGGAACAGAGGAAGAGTAGAGGAAGGGTATGGGATACGGGAAGGGTATGGGATACGGGAAGGGATAGCAGGAAGGACGAATCGATTTTGATTTAGGAATGGTTCCTCAGAGGACTTGGCGAATTGATAACAAGTCAGTGTACAGCGTAAGCGTGAGGGATGCTCATGAAGTGCTGGTGGGTAACGGTGGAGGAGTGGTGTATGTGATTGACCCATTGATGAACGAGTTCCGGTGGGACAGCCGGGTGGCGGGGCAAGCAGTATGTTCAATAGCTAGCAAGGACGACTGGTACTACTTCGGTTCATGGGACGGCGCTCTTTACGCATATCACAGCTCGTCTGGAAAGTGTGTGCCGCAATGGAAGTTAATAGATAAGCTGAAGCATGGTGTCTGCGTCTGTATCTTGCCTCCATATGAAGGAACATTGCCACCATATAAAGGAACATTGCCTATAAGTGGGGAACAAGTTTTTCCAGCTCAAGATTTATTGTGTGTGGGAAGTCAGAACGGAACGTTGTTACTTGTGGATGGTAAGACAGGTCAAATTCGTTGCGTTAAAGAGAATGCTCATGAGGATATCATTCGTAAGATCCGAATGGTTGCCAACCACCCGGTGGCCAAGTTGGTACTGACATGCAGTAACGATGGGACATTTGGTGTATGGGACGGTTATACGTTGGAGTGCTACGGCAAGTATCAAGCAAGCTCGACTATGTCTTTTTGTTTTGATGTCCAAGGCTGGTATGAGGATGGTGTTATAAACGTAGTGTGTGCGATGGATGATGGGTTGGTAAAACATCATTGCGTACAAATAGGTCAAGAACTGGAAGTTGGCTCTTGCAAAAACGAACAGTCCCCTTTGGTGGAGCTGGGCGGCACGACGGTATGGCGTCATAATAACACTATCTGGAGTTTGGCCCTGGACGTGGAGAGCATGGACGTGTATGCTGGGACCGACGACGGCCATATACTTGTTTTTAATAGTAAGGCGGAGCGGAGCAATGTTAAGGAACTATTGTCCGAATCTGTTGTTGCGGCAAAGTGGGAAGAGGTTCGCCAACTGGTGGAGGAGAATGACCGTCAAAAGCAAGCCCAGGTCGCCCTGGATCTCAACAATATACCAAAGGCTCAGGATCGCGCTCGCCATCCGGGAAAGAAAGTCGGACAAACAAGTCTATTTACTGACGATCAAAGCCAGCAAGTAATGGTGTACCAGTGGTCAGGTACGGAATGGATATGCATCGGAGAGATGCTGGGACAGACCCAGCAGGCTAGCACGGTTATTCAAAGCAATAATATTTTTGAAGGTGACGAATTCTTTCCCGCCGGTATCTATGATCATATCTTCGACGTAGAGATTGATACAAGATGTGGAGATAAACCCCGACTGCCATACAACAATGGCCAAGCACCTCGAGACGTGGCTGAAAGGTTTTGCACCCGCGAAAATATACCCAAAACAAACATTCCTGATATCGTAAAGTTTATCCAAGAGAATGCCATCGTGGCCAAACCCCAAGAAAGCCCCAAGACTCCGGCGGCAGAGGAAGTATGCGTCAAATACACCCACTTTAAATTCGATAAACCATCCAAGTGGCAGGCTGCGTTCAAGAAATTAAGAGAGATCGATGCACAAGAAAAGGAAAAAATGAGCCAGAGCGAATATGACCTTCTTTCGTTGGTCGAAACATCCGTTTCAAAATCTAGCTTTTTCCGTGAAGACTTACGGAGCTCGGAAATTCATGTTTTGTTCGATGTACAAGAAGCCACTTTCATCAAATGGTCTGATTACCTACCAGTTCTTGACTTGTGGCGATACTACGTCTTACATGAAAACGTCATTAACTATCTCAGAAAGAACGGTCGAGGATCTCTCCAAATATCATTCCTCGTATCCACTGTGGCGAATAAATTTTGCGAGGATGGCCCAGGCGGAAGCATGGCCATGATGGCTACCCGATGCTTAGCCAACTTGGCTACGATACCCAATATACGCGAATTCATGCTTCGCAATTTTGAAGTCGTGTTTCAAGATCTTAAAAAAATCGCACCCGTGACCGATGACAGACTTTCGACGGCTCTTTGCATGCTGCTCCACAACCTGGTTCTTTCCGCAAACATGGATTTCAGAGCCTCTGGTCCCAACGGCACAAGCGAGTACAAGCCCATCACACAAAGCATCCAAAACTTGGCTAATCAACTTTGTCTTCCACCATCTCCCGCTAAGGACACTCTGGATCAGATACTAAGCACAGCTACCCAGTGACCATCACCCAGTGACCGGTCACTCAGTGACCCGTCACCCGGTGACCGTCACCCAGCGACCGTCGCCCGGTGACCCGTCACCCGGTGACCGTCACCCAGTGACCGTCACCCAGCGACCGTCGCCCGGTGACCCGTCACCCGGTGACCGTCACCCAGTGACCGTCACCCGGTGACCGTCACCCAGTGACCGTCACCCAGTGACCGTCACCCAGTGACCGTCAACCAGTGACCGTCAACCAGTGACCGTCAACCAGTGACCGTAACCCAGTGACCATCCATCATCCAGCGACCGTCACCCAGTGACTGGTTGTAGTCGCGAAGTTCACAGTGACTACTTGTGTTGGGGAAGAAAAGGTATATTCGCATGCACCCCTATGCTCGTAAGATGTCCGAGTGGTTAGATGTCGCGGTGGTCAGGTGCCCCGGCCTCGGTGGCCAGATTTCAATGTCCTGACCTCGGTGGTCGGTTGATTTGATACTCCGGTCCAGGTTTTCCGATCCAGGTCCCCTCGGTCTAGGTCCCCTTGGTCCATGTACCCTCGGTGCAGATCCCCTCGGTCCAGGTCTGCTCGATCCAGGTTCCCTAGTCCAGGTCCGGGTGTTCAGATCGCGCTGTCGTGAAGAGTTAGTATAAGTTGGAGTTCGTTTTGTGTGAGCCAAGGAGTGCTGGTTGCTCCGCTGGGTACGGCCTTGAAGAAGAGTTTGGAGCAGAGGTCATCGTCTACTAGTACCCGTACGAGATTGTCATTGGGGTCTAGTTCTAGTCTGCAGCCTTCTCTTTCAGCAATGTTGGTCCAGCCTTTGCTGAATGAGTATTCGAGGATGGTGGTTAGTTTTCTTTCGTCTGCAAAGCGTACGCAGAGCCAGTCGGTGGCGCTGAGGCCGGGTTCGGCAGTGTCTGCGAGGAGTACGGATTCCTTAATGGTTGTGGGTGATTGTGAGGTGTCATAGGTGACGTAAACGAAGGGCGAATCTTCTAAGTTAAGTTGCTTCGCCTCGGCCTGAGGCAATTTGGTCGCGTAGTCGATGACGTTGGGCGAAATCATCACGGAAGGAAGTTGGCGGAGCAATGGGTCCTCTAGTACCAAGACACAACCATAACCAGCTCCCACCACCAAGTTGGGCTCCCGAGTCTGTAGGGCCTTTTTCACGTTGAACAACCCCAACTTCATCTGCAACATCATCAACACTTTGGTCGTTGTAGCAAACAGGAAATAAAGCAATGCCGCAGTACTCAATAACACCAACGCCCACCACATTCGTCTCAGCACGCGCAACATCAACCAACTGCCCACCATCAAACTCACCGCCAACGCTCCGAACGCGCAGGCAACCAACCACACCACTCGTCGCGAACCCAATCGTACCACCGTCAACCGCCACCCGTGAGCACGGCAGACCTCCGACAGTGACTTCTCCAGGGAAACGATTTTTTCCAGACTATTCAAAAGAATCAATCGCATGTCCTCCGAACGTGGGGGGATCAACCCCACTTCCGTCTACGGCTTCGTATCCTGGATCGTAAGCTTCGTTCTCATAGGTAAGTAGCCGCCCTAGCCGCCACTAACAAGCTTGACACCATCTCGGGTTTCAGTAGCGCTTTTTTGCAGTCGCATACGTGGTCTGGGAATTCGTTCCCGATGACCTGCTGTACTCCTGGGGCATTACCTACTACCCTTGGAAGTACTGGGGCGTCGCTCTCTTTCTCATGGCGCCAGTGGTGTCACCCGCCTACCCATTTCTAATCATGTCTGTCGCCCTCAAAAATAATCCCAAAATAGAAAGCAGGCAATTCGTCGACGACTCACTTGGAGAGATTATGGTGCCGGGAGTCAAACTAGCAACAGGTGATCTCGACCCCAAAATAGTAAGGTCAATAAGGAAGAGATTGATCATTAACCACCTCAAGCAAAAATACGGGTGATAAGATGCGAACTGTCTAGCTTCGTGTACACCACCCTCGTGAAGAAGTCGGTGGCTACTCACATTATTTTCGAAAAGTTGGCTCCCGTTTTTCATGCACACGATTGGGGGGAGGACAAAATTAGTGGTGATGTTGCCGACCAAGGAGAGGGAGTAGCATGTCCGGGCCTGGTATACTTGTAAGCCCCGGGTCTTACATATCGCGATATACTCACCACTCACAGCATACTCACCAGTGGTTCGATACTGTTTTGTCGGATTGAACATTTTGTTGCTGGCGCAATTTCGGCACGAAGACGAAACATCGTGCACTTGTGTGGCTAGCGCCGGTTCGAACTTTCCTTGTTGATAAAATTAAATAATGGTGCTAAGAATGTTTAAAAAATCGGGCGAGGGAGATGGGTCTGTTTGGTGTGGACAAACTGATCAGTGAAGTAGAGGCTCGGTCAGGGAAGTCTGGGCCAAGTCTAATGCAGAAGGAGGTACCGTTGGAAGAGATAGTGAAGGAACATACGCGGTTGTTTGGGTCACGAAGTCCGTCGCCAAGTCGAGGACGGCGGCGAAAACGTACACCGCCGCCGAGGAAGGAGTCCAGCAAACGTCACCAGTTCGAAAGCCGGTGGCCGCTGAGCAACCGTGACCAATCCGGTGCTGACCGGTATGGCTCAGAGAATTGCCGGGAGCGTCTTGGGCGGAAAGGCGCACGGCGGCGGGGGAGTTTTGAGCGCGGTGGGAGCTCCGGGTCGCCTGTTGCTACCAACAAGGGGGCCAGCCTGCCCCCGGTGCCGCGTTGCGCCGCCGAAGCCCGAGCTTTATCGGCTTACTATCAAGTATACCATCAAGAAATGGGGAAGCGGAACACTAGAACCCCCTCGCCCTGTCAGATCTACGGAGCTCCCTATCACACCCCTTACGGAACAGGCCATTACTCGTCAGCCACTGACTCGGCATCACAACGCCCCAATAGGTCGCCTCGCAATTCGTCGCAACGACTCGTCGCCTCGACCGTCCGCAAAAAGGTGTACGTTCCTGCCCCCAAGGGAGATCAAAACGACGACCTTTGTGTGGTGGGAGAAATTGTTTCCCAAAGCGGCTCCAAACCCGTAAGCTCCTTACACTCGTTCTGTATCGGTCGGAGTTCTGTTTCAGGGTTTTGTTTCTTTCAGGCTAGAAAATATCTTGCCAGAAGGGCTATGGAAGAGGGCGGGGATTTAATTATTGTGTCTTCATCGGAAGGTGAAATTGAAGATTCAGCATTTGACGACAACAGGTGAATGCACTTTGCTAGACAAGACGATCGCCATAAGCGGATTCGATCCTATCTCATGTGGAGCGTGTGTGGTGCAGTGGTAACTGGTCTTTGTGCTCTGTCTTTCTCTACCTTCGCTGTGGTGGTCCAATTAGAGCAGCGGATTGACCGTTTGGAGCAAGTTCAATTGGAGCAGCGAATTGACCGTTTGGAGCAAGTCCAGCCGCTGTTCAAAACGCGTTAAAACGTCAGCGTCCCTCATTCCGTTCCATCCGTCTCACGCCGGCACGTCAAGGTGCCGTGTTCTACATCAAGATAGCTTCGTCTAAGTTCTTAGACGAGGTTGGGTTCTTAGACGAGGTTAGCTAGTTTGACCAAGACGTTGTAAGCGTCCAGTATGCCCGGTACTCTGGATAAACCTTCGAACTGCGGGTTGTGTCTAGCGGTCGTAAGAATAGCATTCTGCACCTGAGCAGCGGTGGCCTCGGGTATAACCGACCACACGAATGCGGCAATACCAGCTGCAATAGGGCTGGCAAAAGATGTGCCGCTCCCGACGGTGCCAGTGGGCGATCCTCCTGAAACGAAGAGAGTTGCAGGCAGCGAGGATTGCAGGGTTCGGTATGGAAGTCGCTGATGGGTCAGTGGAAGTCGCTGATGGGTCGCTGATAGTCGCTGATGGGTCAGTGGGAGTTTACTTTTATCGATGCTAACGATTTCAGAACCAGGCGTGAAAATCTGGACGCTGCTCGGTCCGACATTGCTGAACATGCTGACGGAGCCCTTTTTGGTGTTGCTTGCGATACTGATGAGTCCGGGGAGGTTGTAGGAAGCGGGAGTCCAGAGTTGGGTGTTGGGGCATCTCTTGCCGGCGCAGTTCTTTTTGCCGCGACAGTCGATGTTGCAGCCGGCGTTGCCGGCTGCGACGAAAGCGAGATGGTCGCCCTTGCCGAGCAGGCGTTCAAAGGCGTAGCGTTCAAGACGATCGTCTCCGAAACCACCGTAGCTATGGTTGCTGACTTTGGCTCCGGACTTGGCGATGTGTTCGAGAGCGCGCACGATGGCGGTGGTGGAAAGGGTGCGCGTCTCATCATTAAAGATCTTGATGCAAATGAGCTTGCAGTTCGGACAGGTGGCTGCGATGCCCCAGTGATTGTCGCTCTCAGCGGCAATCAACCCGGCTGTTTGGGTGCCATGTGACTCGGTCGACTGAGTGGGGTCTGGCGACTCGTTACCGTAGTCGTAACCAAGACAACGCCCGAACCCGTCCGTCTTGGCCTTCTTCGGACAGCCACCTGACCACGCCAACTTCCGGACCAAGTCTTCGTTCGTGGCGCAACCGCTGTCTGCGATCGCCACCGTCAAACCCGGAGCGGCACGCAACACCTCCTTAAACTCAATTGGGGCAGCAGCTAGTTGTAACTCCCCGGCCCCCCTGCCAGCACCCTCGCCCACGTCCCCCACGATGTCCAGTGGCCCAACCAATGGCGGAAGACTGGCCGCGCGATGCCAAGGAAATGAGACGCCACTGGCACGTTTCCGTGCAATCAGCACACTCGCGGCCCATGCGTCGATCACGTTTGCGCCATACTCCACCCCTTGGCTCGGTCCGTAAAGGTACCACTGCTTACCAATCAAGGCATCCGAAGGCAGACGGATTGCGTTAGACGCGAGGTCCTGCTGGCCCTGCAAACTTGACTTGGCGAATACCGGCGCCGTCGAGCCGTTCATGAACAGGGTTGGCAAGTCGCGCGCCTCCGTAAAAATGTCCGCCGGCAACGACGTCGAATCGTCGTCTTTCTTCGAATACCGCTTTCGCTGCCGGGCCAGACTCACACCGTCCGACTCCACAGCTTCGCCACTCAACCGGTCCAGTCCAAATCCAGAGATCCACTTCAAAGAAGGTATACCCCTGTACATAGGCGCCTCTACAGACGAGGCCACTACAGACGAGGCCACTACAGGCGACGAAGACATCATGGATGAGGGTATTATGGACGAGGATACCAAAGATGAAGACACTCCAGATGAAGACACTCCAGATGAAGGCACTCCAGATGAAGGCACTCTCAAGTACCCCCACGGAACAGGCCCCGAGTCATCCGTCTCGATCAGGCTTGTTGGGGCACTCCGGTGTCTCCACCACCACCGCTCTCCACCGCCGGCACGTTCCTCTGGTCTGGAAACCCCGGGATAGCGTCGAGCAGACAAGACCGTCGGAGACAAGACCGCCGGAGACAAGGCTGCCGGAGACAAGACCGTCGGAGACAAGACCGTCGGAGACAAGACCGTTGGAGACAAGGCCGTTGGAGACAAGGCCGCCGGAGACAAGGCCGCCGGAGTCGTGGGTCTGGGCTGCGAAGTCCACTCGGCTTGGCGAATGAAAGCCGTATCCACGTCAGGGGAGAGTCGTCTGTGGCGGTCCGGCGCGGGACCGATCTCAACGCAGGGTATTCCGGCCAGGATTTTTTGGAACGTCAGTTTCTCGAACCCGAGCGTGTTGTGGATCAAGAGCAAATCTAGCCACGGTAAGTACTCGAAACGCACAGGAGGAGCGATATGCTGGAGTCCAGAAGACCCGTTCCCGGAAGAGCCGTGTAGAGTGCCATTTCGGTTGGTTTCAGCATCAGCAGCAGCGTTGGCGGTGAAGGACAAGCCTCGGGCAATATCTGAGAGCACGTCCACAGGCACTCGGTCTTGCGACTCCTTTGCGTCCTCTATGAAGTCGAGGTCGACCTGTGTAGATGATTGCAGAGCGGACGACCAGACGACGTCCAGTTCCTCTGGAGTCGCATAATAGTTGCGGGCAGGGTCCCGTAAGCAAGCGGGGTCCAGCCGAGCCAAATATATCTTTGGAACCGCCTCTTCCACGAAGCTCCAGCAGTCCACGCTCAGCAATAAGCCCCACAACAAACGCAGCATGACAAAAGGTGTCCCAATTCTCCTATGAAAGCACACACACTTCCTGGAAAATAGGTGCCCACACTACCGGATGACACACTCAGGCTTATACAGTGCGTTATATAACAACGTTAACTGGCTCGGCTCGCCCACCACGGACCAATGATTGCCATTGGGCACTTCCGTGAACGTCTAAGACATAACACGTGTGTCTGTGCAAATCACGTTACGTGCATCGGGTGGGTGCATGGGCAGAAGGGGTGCATCGGCAAAGGGGGTGCATGGGCAGAGGGGGTCGTAGCGGCAGAGGGGGTGCATCGGCAAAGGGGGTGCATGGGCAGAGGGGGTCGTAGCGGCAGAGGGGGTGCATCGGCAGAGGGGGTCGTAGAGTTTTAGTCAGAGAGGTGCGACCTACGATGGATTCCAGAAATTTTTGTTTTGTCTGGTCTCTGTCTGCTAGCAGATTGGCGGCGACTTGGATGGCATGTTGATAAAGATTCCAGCCCAGTTCGGGTTTGACGAGGTTGTCATTCGACCCGTGGATGAAGGCGAGCTTGAAGGTGCGTAGGTCGTCATAATTTTTGGCGACGGCAGTGAGCAGTTTGGCAACGCCCGTATAGTTCTCCCAGGCGAGGTCTCGTCGTTCGAAGAACTCTACGAGCTTTGTTGCCAGCGGTTCCATGACCCTCGGGACGTTCAGCCACTGCGTGGCGCACTCAGGTATGTTCGTCGGTGCAGCCACCAACACCAAATCTGATAACGTCGCCTGAGCCCCGTACGTCGTCTCCAGGTACTCCGCAGCCTCCACCGCCATACCGCAACCCAGGCTGTAGCCCACGACACACAACATCACGCCTCCGACCCCACCTCCGACCGGCGGCGCCAACAGAGTCATAAGACGGTCCAGTGTCGCGAAGGTCTGCCGGCGAAATTCCCCCGGCGTACTCGAACCGATGTTCATTCCGTAACCCGGCAATTCAAACATCAAAACCATCGTGTTGAACCGATACAAGTCCGTCTGGTTCAGCGTCGATGCAGATGCGATCGTAGCGCGAGTAGCAAACACATGGTACATTCGCGACAACATCGGCAACCAGTCTAGTGATAACATGTCCTTGCCGCCGAACAACAGTAACACCTGAGCACCTTTTTCGCACTGCTCTGCCTTGCTCACCACCGCCATCACTTCGTTGTTCGAAACTGCACGCCTTACTCGTTCCTGCCAACCCAGGCCGCCACCCCTTCCCAAAGCCTCGCCCCTTCCCAAAGCCTCGCCCCTTCCCAAAGCCTCGCCCCTTCCCGAAACGTCGGCTCTCCAACTAGTCTTTTGCCGCTTGATCAAACGACACCGACAACCGCTGCTCTCCATGCCAAAGAACGACTCCAACTCTGCCGACGAGTCCACCCGCCGCTCGCGCATCTCCGTACTCATGGGCTCTTCCCCGTCGGCTTTGCGGGCTGTCCAAGTTCCCAGACGACTCACCCCTGCAAACTCTCGGTCCGCCAAACTGCCCTCTCGGTCCGCCACACTGGCTTCTCGGTGACTTGTGAAAGAACGCAGGGCTGCCCCTCGCCACGAGCCACGCTTCCGGAACTCACGATTAGAAGTCTCCTCCCACTTGGTAGCTATTGATTCATTGAACGAGCTGCCCAACACTTTCCGAAGACAATCCTCTCCCAACTCATTGAGAAATGAGTACAGTCCCGACTCATCAACACGAGCGCAACGCAGGGAAAATGGCATCAACAACATGCCACACACCCCGTTACCGCTCTCATCCAGAACCGGACTTATGTCGCACCAAGAATCTCGAAATTGCACCGCGAGTCGTCGATAAAAACCCAGATCTGTAGACCAGTAGTGCCGAGGTCGATACAGTAACCAATGCTGCCATGTAGGCTTCTCACTTGTTTCCCGCTGCTTCTTTTTTATCGACATCTATAACCTCGTGCGACATGGGTGTGTGAAAAAGACATGGGTGTGTGAAACTGACACGGGTGTGTGAAACTGACACGGGTGTGTGAAACTGACACGGGTGTGTGAAACTGACACAGGTGTGTGACACTGACACGGGTGTGTGAAACTGGGGGCTGATTACAGTAAGGGGTGAATCCGACTCGAACAGATCTTGCAAAACTAGTCCGCCATGCAGGAGAGGTCTTCGTTGCGATGTAGGCGCTCGTCGATTCCTCATCGATTTTTGACGAGACACTGACGCCGGATCGAAGGCAACTTGGTAAATCGGAGCCTTCATCGGACTCTCGAACGAGACGAGGACCGTGTCTATTGGAATTAGGTCATCTACAGCGGCACTGCATCAGCGTTCTTTGAGGTGGGTGGGTGGGGGGTTGAGGGAGGGTGTCAGTCCAGGTATTCGTTTATTGGGTACCTTGTAGCACGGGCATATGCGCCCTGGATTTCTGTATAAAAATGGTCCTCTAGTTGCTATGACCATTTCGCTAATTGGGTGTTAAGGAGGGTGTTGCCGTGTAGCCTTGCGTTGTGAAGCCTTGTGTCGTGTACCAGGAGACGTATTTTCTGAGACACAAGGATCGCTCAGCCTTCTTTACGGATTCCTCGTAAACACACAACTGCGCCATGAACCCGGGATTGGGACTGATGCATGGGCGTCGAGATCTTACGAAATGAAATACATCATACAACGATTGACTCTATTGGGAACATAAGGTGATGTGACCTAAGGTGATGTAGGGTGTTATCGGGAGGGGGCGTTACGGTCACGTTCATAAAGTACGCAATGGCTATAGCTGGACTTCTACTGATTCCTGATTTGCAATGAATCAAGGTATTGTAGCCAGCAGAGGCTTGCTCCTGAATGAATTCTATCACCATGTTCATCTTGGCGAGGAGTGGTTCGGTACCCATATCTTCAATGGGCAAAAGGATTCGTTGAATGTGCGGGGGCAAGGGTTGTTCCAACTCATCATCGATGCAACACGATACCAGTCCGCGAACGTTGTGGGTCTCTAGCCACTCCACCGAACCAGCTTCTGTCAACCCACCCAAATAGACACCCGGGCTTAACAGTGACATATTCGACTTGCCAGAACCTGCCAGACCTTCGATTACCTGCCTCTCAGAGTAGCCTGCCTCTCAGAGTAGCCTGCCTCTCTGAGTAACCTGCCTGAGCTGACCGACCTTGATGCACTAGATCAAATTGAACTCAATTCCACCTCGTTATCCAGGACCTTATCCAGGACCTTATCCAGGACGTCGTTTACTAGGGCGTCGTTTACTAGGGCGTCGTTTAATCTGCTGGCAATGTGACCGAGAAGCACCACCAAGCACAGGAGGTTCCGATGGACAGACTTGAGAGGGTTGGTTCACTGGTTGCAGAAAAATTGTTGATCAAAAACCATGCCTGAGGAAAGTTGGTTGATTTTGTCTTGAGGAGTTCCCAGATGTTTGGCGATGGTGAATCCGAAGAGGGCTGCAGATGCAGGCCCGTCGCCCGTAATGAGTCGGTGGGCGTCGTCTGTATATACGTGCCCGTGGACGAGGCTGTCACCCATGGCCTTCTGGAATTGTTCGGCGGGATAGCAGACCCCTTTAGCCCCGCCGAGAAGGTTGTTGGCAGCAAGTACTTCAGCCGGAGCGGCGCAGATGGCGGCGATCCAGCGCTTTTTGTCCGCTTGATTCTGCAGCATTTTCTTCACCGTTGCTGATTTACCAAGTGTGGTAGCACCGGGCATGCCTCCCGGAAGCACAATCACGTCGTAAGACTGGTCCTCCATATCCTCAACCATCCCGTCGGTCTGGATCACCACATTGTGGGCCGAACGAGCTTGCTTCTTAGACGCGGTTGAGACACTAGCCGTACTCACTTGGTACCCACAACGGACCAAGATGTCGATGGGAAAACAAGCCTCCACGGTCTCGAACCCGTCAGCCAACAATACCAAAGCCTTAACCGACATCTGTACAAAAAATATCTCACGAAAAACTTGTACTCACGCTCACGTGTGGCACACACAAAACAAGCCTCACGAAACGGGCCTCACGAGACGGGGCTGGTTCACAAAATCGGTCGGGGGGTGGTGAATGGCGATTGGTTCTCTGGTAGGGACGAACTTTCACGGCCAGCCTCGCTGACTGAAGCCACGCTGTGCCAGGAGTCCCTGCTGTGTGTCATCGCAGAAGAACTTTTATCGGTCACTCGGATGCTCCCGACGGAGATTCCCGCCGTCGCAGTGGAAATAGAATCTGTCTTGCTGGGGACGTGTCGTTGGACAGAGGGCGTCTCATTGGAGACAAAGAGCGTCTCATTGGAGACAGAGAGCGTCTCATTGGAGACAGAGAGCGTCTCGTTGGAGACAGAGAGCGTCTCGTCGGAGACAGAGAGCGTCTCGTCGGAGACATGGGAGAGAGAAACCGTCTCGCTGGAGGTCGGAACCGTCGAAGACATCCTGGTGGAGACCGTGGCCGTCTTCGCGGGAGTCGCAGAGGGTGCTCTCGTTGTCTCAGTGTCCAGATGACTGTTATAGTACTGCAGCTGACGGTATTCCTGTTCCGTAAGCTCATCCACCGACCCATTGACCAAATTCCGCGTGCGCGAATCCAGCCACACTTGGTATGCCAGATCCGTGGTACTTGTAATACAGTAGGTAGGGCTTTGTCTTCCGATCACTGCCCGTTCGCCGACATGGCTGTGCATAGGAAGTACTCGCGCACCAGCAATCAGTCCTCGGGAGGCAACCAACACCGTATCCGACTGGCACCGGACCCTATCGATCGGCCTCACGGGCTTCGCCGTGCGGCATAAAGCAATCATTTTTGAGTCGCTGAACGGATCTTCAATAGCGCCACCAACCACTTGATCAACTCCCGTGAAGGCGGGCCACTGATTGCAGTATAGTAACTGGGACCAGTCTACGTGATCCGTGGATGTATTCACAAGCGTGACATCCATATATGACGAGGGCTGCATGCCGGCTTCCGAATCTCCGTCCACTTGAGCCTTCCCATTAATACTCCGGTTAACGCGGTCTACTAACTCCCCACGATTGCGGTAGATTATCTGGGAAGCCGCGATAGGTATCTCAACGAACACATCCTGGTTTGTGGCTGTTCCTTCGCTTTCAAGCACCCCGGCGACCGATTTCAATAACCGTCCCACGGAGACAACTTGTCCGGCCCTTATAAACAAAACATTAGACTTGGAGGCTTCCAACGCCATTAACCGGCGAGAGTAACTGCCACTTGGAAGGTATGCGTCATAAGTGCCAATTTTGATACTCTCAAATTTATACAGCTTTCTCGCAATCGATTCGAGAGATATTAAGGGTAAAATTCGGTCTGCACACGCGTGTGGCAAACTTGCGCACTTTGTCAAAGCGGGCTGAATAATGAGTACCTCGGTGATATTTGAAGAGCGTAGACTTTCAAGTGTTACAACAATGTCCTCCAGATGGCCGTTGGCTTCGATGGCTACGGCAATGTCTTCGGGTCGAAGTGAGAACGCTTGCATGGGAGAAGTGGAATTATCTTGATTCGCAGCATCGGTTACGGTGGCCAATGTGGTATATGTGGTGGTAACGAAGGTGGTAGTCGTGTCGTCCGTGCTTCCGTGATGGTCGTTCATTAGCAATTCATCAAACAACCGGGGGTTCCTCCACCCTTTAGATATTTTAGAGAATAAGTCGAAGATGTCTCGCAATTCGTACTTGTTTCCATCATATCGCAAGTCGTCATCGTGATAATTCCGTGAGAGAAAATCATTTATATCCCAACTAGCTATACTCGGATCAAAGTGCGACAAAACACCTTCAGACGTGCTAGCTGAAGCTTTGACTTCACCCGTATTGGCTTGTCCGTACGTCAGTGGGCTATCTTGTCTGCTGCTGGGTTGTCCGTTGCTTGGTTGTCCGTTGCTTGCTTGAGCCAGTAGCGCGAGTGATAGAGCTGTGAAAGATTTCATGATTTTTTTTTAAACACAGAATGGGAGTGGATGGATACATTGACCTAGGTCATGGACACTCAATGTATTACCAGGTTACCGGCAATACCACCGAGTCGGGCGTCCCACTGGTAATAGTTCATGGAGGTCCCGGGGGATCAAGCAACCTGAGCTGGGGTGACTTCTTTAATCATTCTGTTTTCAAACTGGTTTACTTCGACCAAAGAGGATGTGGTAAAAGCACCCCATTCGGTACTACAGAGAACAATACTCTAGACCTGTACGTTTAATTTCTCCCCCATTCCCCTTGAGTCTTCCTCTGCCTTGTTGGGCCTCCTCAATAAATACTGCGTTAGGTTAATTGAGGACATGGAAAAGCTCCGCGAGCACTTGAAGATTGAGAAATGGTGTTTGTTTGGCGGTAGCTGGGGTACCACATTATCCTTGTCTTATGGCACCAGACATCCAGATCGTTGCATGGGTTTCTTACTAAGAGGTATATTCTTGGCTCGTGAGAATGATATGAAGTTTTTCTTGTGGGATAGTCAGATGCTATATCGCGAGAGCCATAATTATTTGCTGGACGTTATAGAAGAATGCTGTGGTAATAGGCCTTCTAGTTATGAGCAGATGCTGGAATATTGTGGTTGCTGTCTGCATGGCAAGGACGATAAGGCTAAGGTGCGATTAGCTACCACATGGAGCGAGTATGAAACAGTAATTTCGGCCGTTAGCCCAATCCCTGAAGATCCTCTTACTGAGGATCAAAAAAAACAGCTGGTTTCTATCGGTATCCTTGAGCACTATTACATGACTACCCAACTTCCTCCTAAGCCTGATTTGCTTACCCAAATATCAGGCTCTCCCATCAAAAACCTACCTTGCTGGATCGTCCACGGTAGACTTGACCTCGTCTGTCCAGCGACACAGGCTACCGAGCTACATGGAATCTGGCCGGGAAGCAAACTGGCTATAAATGACGCATCAGGTCACTGGACGTTCGAGAAGGCTAACAAGGAAAAGCTATTTGAATTTGCTAGCGATATGGAACAAACGTTTGGTAAGAAAACAAGTGATCAAACCACTTGATCGAACGAACGAACAAAAACCGTTTTATTGTCAACAAGCAGACCTTTTGTTCCATAGTTATTTGTTCCTGGCTGGCTCGGCCGTTGGAGGGGGGGGGGGGTGTTGTCTGGGGCGGGTTGGTACGTCTGGGGTCGATTAATATAATGTCCGGCTTCCCTGAGTTTCCGTCGTCCGCATGTTCCTTTGGTCTATTGTGTCGTAGACAATGTCAGTACCTGTTGCAGTGGTTCTCCAAGGGCCGTCAGGGATGGTGTGTATTAATGACTTCTCTGGGTATCTCCGGTTCTCGTTGACCGGTGGAAAAGGAGCCTTTAATTCCTGCTCTGCTCGGAAAGGGGCGGAGTTTGGAAACGGTGCCGAGCTTGGAACTGTTTGTGGAAGTTGAAAGGGAAGCGAAGTAGCAGGAGCGTAAAGGCGCGGTGCCGGTTCGGGTGGAATGCCTGATCCGGGTGGAGGGAACGGTCCCACGCCGTTAACAAGACTGCTGGATCTCTGAGCCATCCATCCACTCTGGCCCACACTATTCCGCGCTGCATCCAAGGTGTCTACAGCCAGATTGTCCGCCCGGGTCGTGATATCAGGGCTGTGCGATCTGTATTCTCTGGCAGCCTGTCTCATCTCATTCGCAATTTCCTCCATACCTTGGCTTGGAAGAGGCGAGTTCGAAAATACCGAGCCTGGGAATGAAGTCATAGGGATAGAAGAAGGCAAGGTCGAGCCCATGGGAAACGAAGCCATGGAATCACGGTAATCTAATATGCTTGTCCTCGGAGGAACGTCCAAAGGCTTCTTGCCTCCCTCGTTTGGAATCCATTGCTTGGCATACTGGTAGTAGTCGCTTATGTCAGAGTGTTGCCTCATGAACTCCGCGAAAGCTTCTTTCTCCTCTTCGTTCTTCTTGGCTCGCCTGCTTTTAGTTTTCGAGGGAGAATGACTGTTATATGGCTGCAAGTCCTGAGGAGGTGGGAACATTGGTTCATCTACCACCGTTTCTGAAATAACCTCCGTTACCGTCCGATCGTCGTAGAATCGCTGCTTAATGTGGGGAGGTACTACCACACGTTTGTTCCGCAATGAATCCAATGCAGCTTGACGCTCTTTCATTGCTGCTAAGACTGCAGCATCATACGGAGCTATCTCCAAAAGATCCCCGGCAAGCGACATCCCTGAGGGCCCGTCCTTTCCTCCTCTATGCGATTGGCCTCCCAAAGCCACTGCGACACCGGCTGCTCCACCGATGGAAGACCCAGAGAGGGAGGATCCAGCGATGGGTGACCCAGCTATAGGTGATCCAGTAATAGGGGATCCGGTCATGGTGGACCCAGCGATCGCAAGTGGTTGCCTTGGCTGTGCTTTTACCACGGTAGCCGTCTTCACTGTTGGCTTAGAGTTATTTATCATCGAACTCGGTGCGATGGTGATGATACCATGGCAAATTGACGTCAACACTAGCAAGGATCGCATTGCCTCAGCTGGAAAACAGGAAGAAAAAGTGAAACAGAGTAAGGAGCACACGCGTGTGTCCAACACGCGTGTGCTCCTTACTCTGTTACCCTGTTTCTCACTTGGCCCAGTCGCACTATTGGTTCAAGTTGCTCTGTTTGTTTGGGCTGTTAGGCTATGCTAATAAAGGACGCGTGCTGGTACTCAGCGATTTGGCTCATCCTGGGCACGAATACGTGTAGCGCTTATTCTGCGAATGTTATACCCAGACAAACGCCGGCGGGCGAAGCACCTGGAGACCCTAGAAGGTACATCCCCGGGGGCGGATTTGCACCGCCTGATGACATTGAGGTGGCGGAGAAACTATATCACCCTGAACGGAGTTCTTTGGCTGACGCCCACGAAAGCGGACGTAGCAAATTAATCGCAGGGGATCACTCTGGACACACCGGTGACAGCCCCGGAATGAAGCCGTATGATTCCAAACACGATCCTGGAATCCCTCTACATACCCAACCAACGGAGAACTCTGGTGATATTAAGGGAACTGGAGCACGGAAAAAAGATGGTAATACGCGGCGCCAAGGAAAGGTAGCTGCCGCTGCAATGAATGATTCATCGGATGATACATTGGCGTCAGCAGTCGCTTCAAATTACAGGAGCCCGCTGGCGGAATTCGTGAAATCTCAAATAAACAGCAAATTGAATCAGGAGACCAAAGGCAATCAAGAACAAGACGATAACTGGACACTACAACAGGCCGGAACGCCGCCGCCTGCCGGAGCTTATTCCAGAACTCCTAACTCCCCAAAAGGGTATCCGATGCCGGCTTCGAACCCACTCAGTCCGGCGCCCGTCCACGGCCCGAACCATCCTACTGCACCGAACCAGCCCAATAACCCTCACTATCCTAACACCAAATCCATGAGCCCGAATCAACCCATGGGTCCAAACCAGCCCGTGAGTCCAAACCAACCAAATGGACCTCATTATCCGGTCGCCCTACCAAGTGGTCCGAACCAACCACTGGGACCGAACCAACCTGTGGGCCCCTACCAGCCAAATGGTCCTCGCTACCCTGTGAGCCAGCCGAGGAGTCCGAGCCAACCAAATGGCCCCCATTATCCGGTTAACCCACCCATGGGTCCAAACCAACCCATCGGCCCCCACCAGCCAAATGGTCCTCACTACCCTGTGAGCCAGCCGAGGAGTCCGAAGCCAA
>NW_011645827.1:0-10749 GCF_000223845.1 Gregarina niphandrodes | reverse complement strand
TTAACCCACCCATGGGTCCAAACCAACCCATCGGCCCCCACCAGCCAAATGGTCCTCACTACCCTGTGAGCCAGCCGAGGAGTCCGAGCCAACCAAATGGCCCCCATTATCCGGTTAACCCACCCATGGGTCCAAACCAACCCATCGGCCCCCACCAGCCAAATGGTCCTCACTACCCTGTCAGCCAGCCGAGAGGTCCGAACCAGCCGAACATCCCTCATTACCCGGTTAACCAGCCTCTGGGTCCAAGCCAGCCAAATCAGCCAATGGGTCCCCACCAGCCGAATGGCCCTCACTATCCGGTGAATCAGCCCAGGAGCCCGAGTCAGCCTGTGAGTCCAAACCAACCCGTAGGTCCAAGTCAGCCAATGGGTCCAGCCCTGCCGCATTATCCGGCAAACCAACCTATAAGTCCTATTCAGCCAAACAGTCCTCACTATGTGGTTAACCAACCCACTCACCCAGCGGGTCCGCATATGCCACAGACGCCTTATGGTCCACAAACTGCTTATGGGCCGCAGACTCCTTATGCCGGTGAGCAGGCCTTAAGCCCCCAATATTCACGAAGCGAGCCATGGGCAGCTGGGCCTGTTCCGGGCGTGCCCCCTCCCCCTCTGAGTGTCGCGAACAGTGATGTTTATCCACTTGTGAATGAACCGGGCCTGCCGTCACTGAGAACCGTCGGCCGATCGATGATCCCATCTAGTCTGCCATCGGCAACGGTCTTACCTCCAACCCCACTGAGTGCGGGGTGGTCCCCTTCGGCATACGGATCGGTGCACGAAGAGGATTTCGTGGAAGGCTATGGATTATCGAAGACTGAGCACGGCTATGGCGAGCAAAGGAGCCAGGAGCAGTATGGAAGACCGGCGGGTCGATATCCGGATGGTCGGGAGTTAACAAGCGGTGGAGTGCCTCCGCCGTACTATCCATCTCTTAAACACCAGTTCGATTCCGGGTTTGACGACTCGGAATTGGCTCCTGCCTTTGAGTTACCTGCCTTCCAGGCCCCGCCCTTCCGAACTCAGCCACCCCCTGTGCCTATGACCCACCATGTAAGCGGGAACCGGCGCCACGAGTTGTCAGCTGCCTTCCGCCCCAACGATGAGCTAGCATATCTGAGAGATGATGACGCATTATATTCTAATGATCTGTATGGTCCTGATGGCCCGTTATACGACGACGATGATGATGACTACGGAGCCAGTCACTCCTCCTTTCTCTCCGGATTTAATCCGGGACCCACATACCCATTTTAGACGAACCACCTCCTAACAAATAAACCTTATGACAGATGATACAGATGAATAACCCAGCCCTCGAAGTCAATGTGTGAGTCAGGTGGTCGGCGACTAACGTGTGACCAAATATACGTAAATGTGTCACTAGCATAAATGAAGTTTCAGTGCTTGGTATTACCATGTAAGAAAACATGAAGTCAACATGAAGTCGCACAACCAAAAGTGATGTGACTTTTTTCTAGGTGTGATACTAGCACACATAGACAAAGTGGAGAAGACCGGATTGCCTTTGTGGGGTGAGATCACAATCCTTTCTCTCGTGGCATGTGGCCTTAGTCTTGGTATACTTTGTTTGATCATGACATGCCACCAGGACACCGTGCTTTCAAGAGAATACTCAGAGCCGCCTCCGATCTTTTTCACCTGAAATGAAACGAAGTACCGCCCGCCGGCCCCTCTTTCCTTGGCCCCTCTTCTGCCGCTGTGGGAAGAATGCAGTGGCTTCGAAGAAGTTTGCCGCCTTCCTTCCATTCGTCTTGGTTGGTATTCAATTCTCTTCTTGTTCAATAAGTTGGGCAGATTGTATTCTGGGTGATGTCGGAGTAAGCAGCGGAGTTTCCTCCTTGTGTGGTTTTTTCGTCAGGTTAGCGACGATTATACCTAAAGCGATGGCGCCGGTTGCACTTGCGGCAATGATGGAAACGAACGCAGTCCAGTTGACCCTGGACCCTTTCAGTTCGCCGGCAGCAGCGTTGCCGTAGATGTAGGTTCCGTATGTATCGCAGTTGGCGGGCACTGTGATGGCCTGCCGGTGCTCAAATGTTGGAATCTCGTCCTGTACAGTCTTGAACAAAACACAATTCGTTTCATTGCCCGGAATATACTGAGTGCCATCTGCCGAAACCGTATCTGAGATGTCTATAAACACAGAATGAAAACACCTGCTCTTTTTTCGACAGTAGGTCCAGCATTCCTGGGGTGAAGAGAAGTTGAACTTAATCTGTTCAATAAAATCTCCAGCTTCGTGAGCAAAATGCATTCTAGCACCACTGCAGGTATCATATTTTCGTTCCTCCGTTGGGTTAGGGAACCTAGGGAAGCCAGTTGGAGTTTGGCCACCGGTACCATCTGCACCGGTGCCATCTGCACCGGTGCCATCTGACGGAAACGCGGCGGCAATATCCGGGTACGAATTCAAGTTACAGAACGGATAGCCAGATGTCACAAACTGATCACTGATCAATTGATCCACGCGATCGAACAGGTAACAAGCTCCCCAAGCACCCTGACTGTAAGCAATACAACCCTTTGTGTTCTTACAGAACAGCGCGCAATCCTCCACTGTGGCCAACAACTCCATATTAGATGCGCCACTTGAAAGAAGCCGGCCTCGGAAACTAACTCGGCCATATAGCACACCAAGATACTCATCGCATAAAACATCAGAACTCTGGTCGGAACTCTGATCGGTGCTTTCAGATACCTCCGGGCTGCTAAACACCGGCTCCTCACCTAGAGACCGTCGAATCCGCGAAGCCATCAACGACTGAGAGCTGGCTAACTGAGTTGTGGTGCTGTACGGGACAATGGGGCCAACAGCAGGGAGCTTATCCCAGCACAAGGGTACCCCGACGGAGTTCAGTAATTGGGTGGTAACGACATTGTCCAGTCGACTGAACCCTGTCACGATCCGGTTGTCCATGGCTGGGTATAACTTAGGGACCTCCATAGTATGGAGGCTGCACGTAGCAGGCAAGCCCGTAACTTCGCTGACGCCAGCAAGGTCATCTGGGGTGTATTGCCAGGACCTGCAGTCCGTCTTTGTCTCGCAAAACCTTCGACACTCGCGAGCACTCGCCGCACTGGCGACAACCGCATGGTCAATGCTGCTCCAGATAGTTCGTGTTGTGCTGTCTCCGGGCAGTAGTGATTCTGATGCACCAATGAAGCCAGCAAACACGCAAGCTCCACCAGAAGCCTCGTCGTCAATGCTGAATGCTTGGGCCTCGCTGATTGCGTCCAAAGGAATAGACGCTAACAAATCCTCTGCACCCCATTCTCTTAGTCCTGAGGCACCTTTTAGCCAGTCGTTCATACCGATATCCACCACTTGGTTAATTAGTCCCATATTGGAACTTTTATAACACCACTGACTTGAGTTGATCTCCACCCAGTTCCAACGAACGCAATTCGGGTCAGCGGAGCACAGAACAATGCAACTCCTTATATCATCAACCGCAAACGACTTTTGCAACAATAATCTCGGCTCCCCCAGGACGCCCCAAACCACTCTCAAGGTCGGTAGAACCTCTTCCAAGGAGCTCAGCGATAAATTGAGATCGTAATTTAGCTGCCCCCATTCGACTCGGGTTCGCAAAGCAGACATTGAAGCATCATCTAATAATCTTACAGTCGAGACTGCTCCCTCCAGGCAACGGCGATATTGTTTGCTTTTTCCGTAGTTTGCTATACTCAATGCGACCTTTCCCCCTTTGCAAATACTGGGCGCAGAATAAACGCCCTCTAATTCAAATAGCGCGGTAATCTGCCGATGCAGCACACACGTGTGCTCATGAGGAAAATACGTTATACCAGCGCATTGAGAAGCGGCAGAATTGTCGTCAGTGGCAGAATAGGGGTTATAAATGTTAAATAAATTCTTGAACCAATCCCAAGCGCTGTTTTCTCGAGTATCTTCGCTGCACTGATTCCATCTCACAAGATCAACAAGTCCCTGACAAAGGAACTGACATGCCTGCGGGGACCGAACGTCTCTAGCAATGCCGTGATTGTAAGAGAATATGGCTTTATTGGACCATCCACAAGGAACAGCTTGAACAATCTCTACGGGTAAATCTGCTGTCGTGAATTCGACTAATAATTGTGCGCGCTCTATGGATTCGCGGTGCCATACAGGATATTGCCATGAGTTTGTTGCACTGGGCCTAAAAAGAGCCATTAATGCGATTTGGTCATCGTCGTCGTATAGGTCCCCGGACTCATCTTGTCGGTCAGTCACGCCACCGAATAGCAGCGATGTCAATATCGGCTGGTCAGCCGGTAGCAGGCTAAGGTATGGAATTACTTCGGGATCGAACCCGAATCGAAGTAAGTTTGTTTGTAGATTGGTATCAGTAACAGATGCTTTTATATGACGCTCTAATTCATCTACTGACACCGAAGAAGGGGGGACTGTTGGTACAACTAATCCTTCATCTATGAGGTCCAATGATACTGCAGTATGAACTAAAAATAACGAGATTCTGATAAAGAGGCAGATCATGTTGCAAAAATTGCTAAGTTTCACCCCCAAGTTATCCTGTAAAGAACTTGCTGGCAGTCCCTTCCTGGCTGACAGTACCCTTCCTGTACACTATTGACCCACCTCGCTAAAAATGGTTATAGAAGCCCGTCAGGAGTGGCCAGTATCAAGCAATCGTCTTCGTTGATCGGTAGTGCTTCTTTGACTTCCATTACTTGTTGTAAATGCTCCAGTGTTCGTTGTCTCATAGACAATGACTTCCTACCGGGCGAGATCTCCCCCATTTTCTTCTGAACAAGTAGCATAGCATCGGCTTCTTCTATCTTGTCATATGTGCCCAACATATCCAGCAACTTGTGAACCCCCACCGTCTTCAAAATTTGGCCGACGAAGGATTCGCAACAACCAGCAGGCATATTCTGCGCAGCGCGCTCTCGAATGTATTTTTGTAACTTGGCATTCTGCAACTCTCTCTCACGCCTTTCTTCTTCATCCGCTGGGAGAGTCGTATCCTCAATAGGGTCCAATAAATTACATATGGTGACTTCTTTATCGTCCATGTCGCCACATGGCATGGGTATCCAGGGACTCATTTTTCTTGGCACCTTATCTTATTCAGCACCTCCAACGCACCTTCCCGACATCAGAGAATATTGTATTGGGGAGGTACTAAAAAGAACCTTATGGATATTCACTACGATAATAGGTGGCAACCCATTATCGTAAGCTGCACCCACGAACCCTTGCTTCGATACTAGTAATAGTATCGCGCCCTTGACCTCAAATTCGTGTTTGATTCATTTAGTCGCCGCGATACTACTAGTACCAACGGCTTCAAAGAAATTACAACGTCTAACACCTCGGCAAGCGAAGTATTAGTGACCCATTACATCAGCCGCTGCAATGCCTGCTCCGAGTCACTCCGGGCTTATGCCTGAGCAAGCCAACGAAGCCGCCAAAGTAAGTTTAATAAAAATTGATTTTCAGAGCACCCATGTCGCACACGTGTTTGCCCACAAATAAAACTTTACGGGCGCAGGTGTTACAGCTCTTGCCACTTTTCGTTATGACCGCAGTCTGGACAGGTTTCGGTCCAAAGCCCATCATTAAAAGTTTTGGTTGAGTGAATATGTCTGCACTGTTTGGACTCCAGAGCCGGAGTTTTAGCTTTCACGCTGCGCTCATAAGCAGTCGACAGAAGTTTGAATTTAGCTAATTGCTTCTCTTCTCGTTTGCTGATCCAATTTTGTAGCGACCCATGCTTTTTGGAACAGGCTTCTTCCAGTTGGAACTTAAAGTACAGTTTAATGTCTTGTAGCCGAGAGTTCTTATTTGGTTTAACTAGACAGAATAGAGGCATTAGATCCCTAGAATTCAGTCCGTAGTCATAAGCAACTCGAGATTGATGCAATGTCCTATAATCATCTCGATATTTCCATCGACAGTCCCGACACACATTATGTCCCCTATCATGAAGCAAATCGATGCATGCCTTACGCAACCCGCAGCGACAACATTCATGAAGCGTTGATGGTACATTGGTCATGTAATCGATACCAATATTACTGTCAAATTTCCAAAGGAAACCCCCATGCTCGTCATCATTATCGCTATTATCGTTATTGGCATTATCATTAATGGCATTATCGTTAATGGCATTATCATTTCCTCGATCAGCTAGTGGTCGTTCGACATTGTTGTCGCAGTCATCCAGGTGAAGTAGAGCGTCGTTATCCTCCGATATCAAATCCATCATTCTGGTATCCATAATTCTGGTATCCATAATTCTGGTATCCATCATTCTCAATTTCTTGGCAGTATTTATCTCATCTCCAGTTCCACTCATGTTTTAGTCTCACTTTATAGGCAATGCCGGCCAGGCAGGTAGGTGAAGATCAGTCTGGTGAAAATCAATATGTCTCAAAGAGGGCTATGTCTCAAAGAGGGCTATGTCTCAAAGAGGGCGTAATCAATATCTAGAGTTCAATACAAAGCCATCAAAAATGAGTTGGAAAAAGGTTCAATGCCGACCAAGGATTTATTTACTCGGCGTCTAACCCATTAAGTATTCGGAAGTAACTGAAGGGTACGAATTTATAGCCGTCAGCTTTATAGAACTTATTTTGGAACTCGACCCAATGGAGACGCAGGGCATGAAGATAGCATTCGAGCGTATCCATGCATAGCATGATACCAAAGGTGACGGCTGCGAAAGCCCCGAATCCAAGGAAGATGCATATTCCACCAACGATAGTGTTTCCAATTCCGCCATCCGGTTTAACGACTGCCTTAATGATGTTGAGAAGAATCTGTTCAAAGAAGACCGCAGCAAGTTGTTGATGAGCGAGGGATAATGCCCACAAACGTAGGTAAGATGCAGTGTTAGAGATAGACCCCAATACGAATTCGATAGTTTCTATGGTCTGGTGGATAAATTCTTCACCGAAATTAAACTCTTCTCCTTCCTCTTCGGTGTTCTGCTCTGCGAGTTGATGGCCCACTTCAGCCGATTGGTCAATGATGATCTCAGCTGCTGCATTGTCGTGCTCGTTTTCCAACAGGATCCGTTCCTCCTGGTTATTCGCTGTCTTGGTGCCGACGGCAGATTTATGGTGCCTATTCCAGGCCATCTTAGCGAGCACGGGCTTACAGATAAGCATCCACGGAATACATACAACCAATATGATGAGCAACACACGTTCTACGGTCTGCTGGTTCGGAAAGTATTCGTCATCCTTAGTCACTTCCTTCAGCATGGCCATGTTAATCACTGTAGTAATGATGCTCGTCCTCGGTTGACCGTAGTAAGACTGGGCCCACTTCAAGATGATCAAAAGGTCCATGTATCCAACAAAGGCCAGCATAAATATAAACTGAGGTAAGAACTCAAACCACAAGGTTAAATGGTCGCGAAAGTATATCGAATTGAGCCCTTTGAGCAGCGTGCCAAGGAGCATTTGAACGAACCCAAATATAACGGACAGCTTCATCTTGTACGAGTTGAGAAAGTCTAACTCATTGTCAGCACTCTTCCAAATAGGGTCAATGCCGAAAGGGTACGGGAACGTGCCGCTACTCTTCTTAGTGTTGTCTAGATCGTCAACAATATCAGACATACTCTTGTCCTGGTCTCGGTTCGGCATGTAGTGCACAGTACCATCTGTCGCCGCTGCTGTCGAAACGGGGTTGATTACATAGCGACTACCGTACAGGTTAAAACCTAGAGCAAAGAAGTCGTTGTAGATTATTCCCGAGTATATGGCAAAGCAGCCCATCATCAAAATCATATAACGACCGAATGAGACCATCATGGCCAACTCGTCGCCACCACGAACCAACTGCTTGTTGTAAGCAATCAAGACCAAGGCGAATAGGGTCACCAGTATACCGTGACCGATATCTCCGTACATAACGCCGAACATGAAAGGGAAAGTGACTGTGCTAAAGAGCGCAGGGTTCACCTCCTGATATCGCGGTACGCCATAGGTATCCACCATTTCCTGGAAACATTCCGTGAACTGATTGGTTTTGTTGTAGGTCGGTGGATTCTTGTCCAGACCTCCATGCCCACCTGAGGCGGCGGCGGACTTAGTGTCTGACAGGAGGAATGCACTGACAACGTTGACCCCGCTGCTGAAGTCCTTCAGCAGGCCGCGAATATGGTCCTCCGTGTTCGCAGGGTACCAGCAGTCAGCTCTAAGCGTCGACTCCGTCTCCTCGAACAAGTTCAAACACGCATATGTCGCCTTCTGCTTCATGCAGTAAAGCCGCCAGTCCTCGATTAAACTATTGCCACCTGCATGTACGGGTTGCAACAGGACCGCAACTTCGTCGAAGAAAAATTCCTCAAAGGCCTCCAACGCCCGCGTCTTGTCGTCGATGACCTCAGTCAAGCCTCCAATCTTGTCACGAGCCTCGTCGGCCGAACGAGGCCACTCAAAGGTATCGATGCCAAAGGCTTTGCAGATACGCTCGATTTTCTCGTGCATCGCAGATCCCGGGCCACCGGGATAGTACACCACAAATACGTTGCGCACAGGGGCAACGTCAGCTGCTGCTTCATCCACAAACTGACCGTTGTCGTCCTCGTCGATCGCCTCGTAGTACGTGAACGCATTACCTCTGGTCGCGCGGAACAACGTGCGGCTGAGCTTGCTCACGTCCTCCTGTCGCACCACTCCCGCAAACGAAGATAGCACAGGCGAACCATTCGCCGCTCCTGCCTCCGCGTCGGCAGCAAGCAGACCAGCCGCATTGTTAGTACCAGCGTTGTTGACTAAGTTCTCATGCTTGCCGTCCAGCGACTTAGCGGCCACCTTAGCAACAGCACGTTCCATCATCGCTCGGGTGCGTTGCCGCAGCAAGTCGTCGTTGTTCGCTCTGAACTTGACGAACTGGTCGGTTAGAGTACTCAAACTTTCCTCCACTCCCTCCAATACAAAACCGTCGTAGTCCAGGAAATTGTTCACATCTCCTGTTACGACCTTCGCACCAGGCAACTTCTGGATTTCAGTCATCAAATACCGCAATTGCCGCTCCATCTCCTCGATACGCTGGATATACCGACGATACGGACGCTTCATGCTCGTAGCATTCATATCCTGTATCATCACCTCGCCCTTCTGCCCCAGGAGCGAAATGATTTCCACGGCACGTTCTGTTGGGATCACAAGCGTGCCGTGCTGCATCTGCTCGCTCCTCAGTATACCCATGACACTACAACAATACTAGATCTTCCCGCCGCTGTGCCCACTTGAGAGTCAAGAGGTGCATGCTTACCTAAGCTCTAAAATGAAAAGTAAATCACCTTTTTTTTAAAGTGGACACGCTTTTTGTCGACGGTCTCTTGTTATTGTTACCGTCACTGGTTATTGTTACCGTCACCGGTTACCGTTACCCGTTTTCCGAACCCTCGACGCACTTGTTTCCGCACTCAGGCCGTGCACACCCTGGCCGGGTGCACGCCCTGGCCGGGTGCACACCCTGGCCGGGTGCACACAAAAGCTCTTTGCCGCACCATGAATGCCTGGTCTGTCAACATGTCCCCGGTCAGGCTATCCATGCATTGACACGACAAACAACAACGGCGAATTCGCCAAAATTGTGTCTTCCAAACCCGCCCCCCGAGCAGACTACCAGCACACCTCACTCTAGATTGCTTCGTGCCGTTGAGAGCTCAGCCCGTCCGCCTTGGGGCTCGTAGCCGAGTGCGCTCCCTAGAAAAGACTGAACCACACAAACGCAACACACAAACTTGCCACTCCAACCGGGAAGGAGACACAGCACTGGAGCACTCTTTACAGCACGGTGTCGTGTCTGCCGGCCACTACACGCACGATCACCCGCTCTGGGGACACCCGCTCTGGGGACACCCGCTCTGGGGACACTCCTCCTCTCTTCATCGCACACACTTATTCGGACGCAAGAAGGTGTGATTATCAGGGGATTCCGAGGGTGGTGACTGCGACCGTGGGAGCGCGTTTATGGTAATGGTTAGGTCTGTAATTTTCTCGCTGTCTGGTAGAGTAGGTGAACAGAATTTTCAGATCCAGAAGACCTCACGAATGACCATGGGTCCAGAAGACCGTGGGTGTTAATGAGTGTATTGTCTCGACTCGATTTGGTGGCACGTGTTCTAAATAAAAAGTGTGTGCAGGGCTACTTGTCTTTACGGTAGTGCGCCCACAAAAATGTGTGCACAAAAGGAACCCAGGACTCCTTGATAATATCGGAAACATTTCGACCCTAAAGGTTTGGTTCGGTTTATACCTTCCGTTGTCCGTTCCGGGGTCTCTGCTTATTTGAAACGGGTCTTAGTTCCAATGGACATTTCGCTTCGAGAACATTCTGCTGTTGGTCCATGATGGTTTGTGATTTGTCCCTGAAGGATCTTGGAATGCGATTATCCCCATACAATTTGTCTAGCACTGCATCCGACGTAATACGGGTCGCCAACACTCGCTCGAGCCCTCGAATTATGTCTTCGGAAGCACCGGCTGACATTACAGCGGACGAGCCAACAGGATTGATTACAGCAAGGTACTGTGCATCAGATATTTTCCCGAACCAAAAGCTAGTCTTGTTGATGCCAAAGTGACACACCAGTAGCAACGGCGACCTTTTCGCAAAGGCAGCCTGTTTCATCTTCATACCAACCACGACACCGTGCTTCAGCAGTGATAGATCACTATCTCCGGACACCTTGACACCTGCTTCGTATATTCTCTTATCCGAATCCGTTAACTC
>NW_011645826.1:53626-56631 GCF_000223845.1 Gregarina niphandrodes | reverse complement strand
GGTTATGGGGGTTGTCGGTACCACCTGGGCCGGGGTTGTCGTAAACACCGGGGCCGGAGCGGTCGTAAACACCGGGGCCGTCGTGGCTACTGGAACTGGGGTAGTTGTCTCCTGAGGGCTGCCACCGCCACAATCCACTCTCTTGAACGTTATCGGAGCGTTCTGAACTGCGCAACTGATTGTCTTGTCACCTTCGATGATTCCGTATTCACACTGATCGGGAGTGTAAGCACACACTCCAGTCCCCGCACATACGTAAGGACACAAGTTAAGCCAGGCGGCCTGGCCCATCTCGAACTTGGTTTCGGAACCATTGGTGTCAAGCGTTCTCAAGTACGTGGTCTTGACTGTGCCGTCGTCGTATTTCATGTCCACCTTGTAGCAGTTGCCGCAGTTCTCTTTGTTCACTTCCCATCCCCCATTGAACGTCGAGAGGCAAGGACGCTCTACGGAATCACCGCAAGGACCATCCATCTCCCAAGTCTCCACTTTATGGTTGCAAGCACCGTAATCTCCATCGTAGTAAATGTGGCAACGACCCAAACAAGACTGCTCCAAACCCATTGGATCAACACCAGACACACACGTGCCATCCATGAAGTCCGCAGAAGCGATCACAACTAGAGCAGCCAATCTCGTCATCTTGTCTTCCTCAAGTAATTCTGCAACTTTAGCAAGCGCAAAACGCGACGTCTCGTCTCTGCGTTGGACCTGCCGGCAGGGGTTGAGGGACTCTTTACGAACGCGTAGCCCATTCAGCCCGCAGACCCGAATCCAACTCAGCTGGCGGTATCGGCATGGATCTGTTGGACTGTCTGAGGTTACGGAGCAGTACCACCCGAAGCTAGCCTCACGGAGGAGGGCCGCGAGCAGCAGTATGCCGTGGGAGGCAACGAAGCGAGCCGGGCCGAAGAGAGGCCCATGCGAGTCGGCGGATGTTGGGACGGCGAGGAGCCCCCACGCGCCAGTAGCGGTTGAAGTCCGCCCAGGCAAGCGGGACGGCGTGAAAGCCCCCCCGGGGAAGGATGCCGAATGCTTTTCTGGGAGATAAGTCGGTGTTAGGCCTGGCTGCGGCGGAGTGAGTGGAGTCAAGTCTACTGCTTACTGCCGCGCACCGAGTTCCTGAGGGACTGACCGGCCCGAATAGTATTGTGAGTGTCCGGCGTGAACTTGTGCCGCCGGCCGCCGGCCGCATGCCAGTAAGGAGCCCGACCGACGGCGAAGAGAGTGCCGAAGACTCTCGGAGGCGCAAATGACGACGAGGTCAAATGCGGAGTACGCGGGGAGTAGCTGTCGAGGCTGTCGGACCGCAATGTCTGCCGGTGAGGTAGCCCCGAAGAGAGTGGGTCAAGAGACGGTACGGCAGAGTAAGTCGGTAGCCGGCCGTACGCGCCGTAATGACCGAGCGTGGAAGCAGAATGGTCAGGGCCGTAGTCGTTGGCGGGGTGCCATGCGAGCTTTGAGTACGTGAAGGAAGCCCCAGCCCCACGAGTTGTGCCCCCGGTACTCGCGCTCACGACGAGCGCGGAGTGGACCAAAAGCCAAGAGGGACCGCCCGGGAACGCACGTGGACTAAAAAGAGTCGCACGGCGCATTAGTGTACATGAAAGTTCGCGGTGGGTGGACATGTAGTCGTACCAGAGCGGGAAGTGAGATCGGCAGGTCGTGCGCCAAGGTAGCCGTCGGTGGCGCTGAGGGACTCAGCCAACTGTGCCTTGCTCTGCCTGTTCAACTATCCTCATGCCACCCTGGAGGTAGGCACAATGCCTACCCTGGACAAGCGAAAAGCGCGCAGGTTGTCTGAATGAAGAGTTCACCTCCGGTGCCGGCCTGTACGGTCTTCTGTGCCGGGACCTTCTCGCAAGACAAAGAGACGGGACTACTCCCTGCCTGGCGCCCGCTCCTACCATATCCGCGCTCTTACGGTTGTTTCTAACAGCTTTTCTCGGTTTGGTCCTTGATCACTTTGTTGCGGATTGCCCTACCTTTGGCTGCACTTAGACAGCAGTCTCAAATTAGAATCCCGCATTCCGGGGTCGTCGCCTCAAGACAACATCGAACGACGGAATTGTCTGCGGTGGGGTCGGTCAAGACACGGGACCGAGACACGGGACCGAGAGTCGTGGAGCTGGTCAAGATATGCGTCCCGGAGACGTCGGAAGTCACAACGAATGAACGAATGATGTGTGTAGCAAAAATGGCCAGTTTCACGAAATGCAGCATTTAGTCATATACGGCTGCGAGCAGAAGGTATATTTCGTAGGGCAGCCGTGGTGGGTCCTCACACTAAGTCGTAGACGCTCCTGGTGGAACGCCTACGCCGGCGTTCGGCCGACGAGGACTTTCTTTGGAGGCTGCGCCTGGCGCTTCGCAGCCGGGCCACCTGCCTACGGTGTGACGCGTGCCGGCTAGCGGCACACGTGACGCGGTATGCCGCTAGCGCGGCGGTGGTGAGAGCGGCAACAGCCGCGAGTCTGAAGGAACGAATGATTATAGCAAGCTCTTGCTGGCCACAAGCCCCGGCTGGCCACCGCACCAGCCTCTGGCCACACACTTACCCGAAGGCACGGCTGTTGCCGAAGTGGCTGGACGCCACACCGTAGACCAAAATCTGCAGCCCGACCACGAAGGCCAGGCCACAGAACAGGAAGTAGGTGGGGAAGCCGAAGCTTCCCCACCCCGCAGAGATGCCGCCACCCGCGACCTTGACACAACGGACCAAAAGGCCGTCGTGTACAAGGCCACGGTGTGGCAGCGAACGTCTCGATAGTAATGATTCGAGCATGCTTAACACATTTTTACGTCCGTTGGAGGCCGTGCATGCGTGCCACTAGTTACGTGGACAAGACCAAAACCTGAAGCCGGGCGTAATGGAATAGGTGTCCAGAGAAGATGTTGAGACTCTGACCCCAACAGCTTTTTAGTCCAGGTTGCCACTCAGTACAGGGATTGTTGTTGTCTCAGATGTTATAATCTCAGATATCGTCGTACTCAGTGCTGTAGCC
>NW_011645826.1:48002-53606 GCF_000223845.1 Gregarina niphandrodes | reverse complement strand
GATTCGAGCATGCTTAACACATTTTTACGTCCGTTGGAGGCCGTGCATGCGTGCCACTAGTTACGTGGACAAGACCAAAACCTGAAGCCGGGCGTAATGGAATAGGTGTCCAGAGAAGATGTTGAGACTCTGACCCCAACAGCTTTTTAGTCCAGGTTGCCACTCAGTACAGGGATTGTTGTTGTCTCAGATGTTATAATCTCAGATATCGTCGTACTCAGTGCTGTAGCCAAGGTTCTCCGCACCCGGACACCGGCAGGCTGCAGTTCTGCGGGTGTCTTCGAGTTCTGCGAAGAATTTTGGTTACCGGCATTCCGGCTCAAGCGAAATAACAATGAAGTCTAAAAATCTGACGAGATTCCTCACGCCTTCCTCTACCCATTCCGCTTGCAACGACCTTGTTATCGCTTGCGTGCTGCCTTCGCAAGAAGTTGCCGGTGTTCAAACGCTGCTTCTACCAATGCCTCAATAGACTCTCATCAACTGAGCTCTTTCAGACAGAACCAGTAATCATGAAGACAAGCAACTGGCGCACAGATCGTGCGGGCAATCCGTGTCGTTTCTCCGTGTCGGTTTTGCACACCCGTGCGGCTGATTGGTGCGAACACGAAGGAAGAACACTACAACCATTTCTACAAGGCCCGCAGTGTGGCATTGCTGTGGTTGGGGGTGTCGCGGCGGCTGGGGATGGTTGCAAAGTCTTGGACCCGAAGGGAGGGCACGAGGCACGGTTGGAGGTTGAGGCGGACGGGAAAGAGTCCAGGTCCTGCATTCAGTCTGGTGGTGATCGCGAGTTTGCAGTCTGGTTGGGCGATGAGAGTGGTAAGTATGTGTGCCAACGCCTGTCGCTGGTTGTCTGAGAGGCTGGGGTGGCCGAGGCGTCGGGTGGTTTCCACGTGCGTGTTGACCATCTCCACGAGCTGGTCAACCGTGTACTCTTGACACACGTACGGCCTATCCAGCACCTTACTCAGCGCCGCACCGTACGCGGCCAGTGTCTGATCAATGAGGGAGTCCGAGACGTACTTCACCGGCTCCGGTTCCTGTCCCCACTCGGCGAGCGAGACCAGTCGCTGGTTCAACGTCCCGTGCAGGTACTTCGAGTAGCACGGTAACCTAGGCCCCTTCTGCTTCGAACGTACCGCACGCCCATAGTCACGAGCCATGGTCTTCGCCAACGCGTACGCCGACCGCTTCCGTTCCGCTGCCAGAAGCTGCGACTCCGCGGCTCCATTACCTAATGCCGGACAAGCTGCCACGACCTCTCCATGGCACACCCGTGACAGACGACTTGCCAACCACCCGCCCACCATCGCGTCATACGCCCACCGCAGGTATACCAACGGCACCAGACCGTCCGGCAGAGCTGGGTCCGGCAGAGCTGGGTCCGGCAGAGCTGGGTCCGGCAGAGCTGGGTCCGGCAGAGCTGGGTCTGTAGCCTCCTCCGCGAGTCCTCGACAATGTTCACATATAGTCTCGTACAGCAAACGGTCGAACGCGTACCGACTCAAGGACACGCGCTCACCACTGAACGGCGTGGCGGGGTTCGCCAGCTGACTATTTAGCGATGACCGAATAGATTCAGATAACTGAGCGAACGTGCTGTTCGTAAGGCTTTTTCCAGAGAGTGGCAGCCGCCTCATAATTTCCACGTCCAATGATCGACTGTTAAACTCCATCGGCGACTCCGACTGTTGGCGAGCTTTTAGAGTTTGCAGAGATTCCGTACTGACAGGGAGAGAATCCATCGGTAGAGAGCCTGTCAGCAAGTTGTCATAAATTAATGAAGGGCACAAAATCGAGGCGGGGTATCGTTCGGCAGCATTCACTAAACTCTCAACTGTCGCGTTGCTCCCTCCAGCTTCCCGCAGAACCTGTGGCGGCACCATGTGCTGCCACTTGTTGCGGATCACATCCAACGCCCACCCCTCGAGCCCGATCAGCCTGTCCCGAGACCCCGTCGGGATTACCGCTTCGCACACTACCTTCGACTCCAAGTTGCAGTACAACAGAGGATTACAATCGGCTATCAGCCGTAGAAAGCCCTCTTCGTCACTTCGCATAATATCCTTCGCACTCATTTCGCAATAATCCTCGGCACACCACACATTGATGATGCTAACCAATACATTAGACACAAGCCTTCCGCATGACTCACCCCAGAACGAACCACTTGCCAGACCTCGCATGCAATTTTTATGTTCCGTAATTCTTCCCGCCACTGAGGAAGAACTCCGGCGTAGGTTTGTTGGGCTCTCCGCCACTGGGTCCGCCACTGGGAGAGGCCTGGTAGGAAGGAGGGAGATCTCTTTGGGTTGGTAGCATTTTCTGGAGTCCTGGTTCCACACCATTCGCCGTTGTGTGCGGTCCGTCAATGGCCACCTTCGCAGTTGGTTGGTTACGCTCTGTCTGTCGAGCGCAGTGTCAAACTTACACCCTGCCGCGCATTGGTGGTGAGGAAGATAAGCGCGACATCGCGGTTGCTGACGCGGTACTGTACAGGTTACGTGAGCGGTCGCTGAAGACTCATAGAGAGTCGCCGTCGGTTTTCATGAAGGCCCGCAAGTGGTCGATACCGTGTCAGGTGGTTGCAAAATTGGATCCACGGAGTGCCACAGCCTTAGAGGATGCCCGAATTGCTGAGAACCGCGGAGGAAGTAGTGGGTTCTTGTGAAGTCCCTAGGAGGCGAAAACGCGTGTGGAGAGTGACGGCCTGGTCAGGGTGCCTAAGGAACTGGTTATGTCCTCAGTTGAGTATTGTCTCTTGTCGTGTGCGTGTTATGTCCACGGGCCCCAGAGTTACCATGGCAGCACAGCCACACCGAAGCACGATGACTCAATAAGCGGCACAGAAAACTACCCCGACCCGCGAGTAATGACACCCCGGGGAAATCCAGAACGAACCAAATCCCTCGCTATTGATAACTCCGAGTTTTTTGGTCCCGAAAGATCACAACGTGTCAATGGAAAGGAGTGCGTCCTGAGAATCAAGGGGGTGGATTCTTTCTGTGTCGCCTTTCTGGGCGGGCGGGGAAGGGCGTTCAGGGTTGCAGTGCGAAGGTGGCAACAACTGACGGCCTTGGGAATCAACGGTCTTTCGAGACTCTGGTCATGACGGTACTGGTCGACATGGAAGTCAAACGCAACGCTAGCGTATTCAGTTGTAGTTACGAAGCTTTTGATGTATCCCTCTCAATTACTCCTTTCTTCTCTCACACCAACCCCGTATGTGCGGCCCCCTATGTGTCCGGCTGAGATTACTGGGGTGGCCATTTTCAACTCGTGGTGCGCCGCTCTGGTAACAAAAAAAAGAGCTGACAACGCGATCGAAGCAAAAAGCCCCGTCAACAAAGAACAACGATTGCTCACGGGTGAGGGATTTCTTCACCCACACATCGGACAAGCTGGAAGCGCCATGGGTCATGAGGTTGTTGAATGCTGGCGTTCGTAAAAACTCTGACCCCCAATTCGTTCATCACAATCGTCTTCAATTCTCTTGTCGGTGCTGAGTTTCAACAGAGCTGGCAGCCGTCGTGTATGTCAGTGAATGGTCAAAAAAAGGGTTGTTGGGGTGCTGTGGCTGGGGTCCAACAGCACGAGCTCAGTTAGCTATGACGGTTCCAAGACGCGCAGCTGACAGCACCTCACGATCTGTCGTAAGACCTTTTGTTATGTCCACGAAGGACAGGAACCTTTTTTTCAATATGGGAACCGTCAACCACGCTCAATGGTAACCCGCGACCTTGCCGCTGAACGAACCGAAGGTGCCGCCGAAGAGAACCGAGGGCGACAACTCACACCTCAACTTACGGGACCGCGCGCCTCATCTTTTTTGATGACGCGCCACAAAAGTGTGTGCATACAAACACGCGTGCATCCGGAAATTTTCGGAAAACAAAAAAAGGTATGACCATCCTGATACAAAACTAAAAGGTGCCACTGGCAGACAACGAAAATGGGTGGCGGGTTGCAAGGCAGCTTGAGGAAGTGTGCTTCACCGAGGCTGACGCGAAGTTTGTGGCTCTGCAGAGGGCCACCGAAATAGCCCCCGCGTTCACTGGTCAGCTCCTCACGGTCGGTTCGCTGGAGGAGCCTGGGTTGCTGGATACTGGAAGTACACAGGTGGGACGCACGGTCAAGGGCTACCCTTCCCACTCTCGCTTGGATGCCCCGCTGGCAACCGTCTACTCCTGCTTGGAGAAGCACTGGAACCGCACGTCTGGTCAAGTGCATCAGTTGAGAGACGTTCACTTGACCGGGCCTGCGGTGGCCCATTACATCCAGGGGGAGACGAAGATCATGCCGGAGAGTGTTATGGGGTTACTCACCATGGCGGTCAGTAACTTCCAGTAAAGCTTCGTCATTTTGAGTAGCTCTACTGGAAGTTACCGACCGTCGCGGTGAGTAACCACTACTCACGCTGACCTTCACCTAAAGTAGGTTTACTGTACTGTAGAATGGCTAATCAAGGCGCCAGATCTCCGGTGTTGGTAATGTTAGCGGGCATGTCCAGTGATTCGTTCACTTCTCTAATCATGAAAATGCGGTACAAGCGCAAATGGATGATGGCGCGGTTTACAAAAAGTGGTTGGGCGAAGCCGTGGAGTCTTCAATGACTCTAATACTGAGAAGACTTTACTGGATTTGAGAAGACACGCACTTTACTTGTTTCGGTTTTTTTGAGTAGTAGATTATCTTCTTGTAACGAACGGCGCAGAACACCAGGTTTTGCCCGAAGCGATCTGGTCACGATGAAGGCATGAATGAATGAACGAACGAACAAGTTACGCAAGTGAGAAGAATGTGTTGGCGGCCAGTTTCATTTGACACCACGGCTGGGTGAAGAACGAACGCTTGGTAGGGCGGCCGTGGTGGTCTTGCCGGCCCTCACACCAGGTCGTAGACGCTGCTGATGGAACGTCTACGCCTGTGTCCGACCGACGAGGACTTTCTTTGGAGGCTTCGCCTGGCGCTTCGAAGCCGGGCCACCCGCCTACGGTGTGACGCGTGCCGGCTAGCGGCACACGTGATGCGGTATGCCGCTAGCGCGGCAGTGGTGAGAACGGCAACAGCCGAGAGTCTGAAGGAACGAAAGATTATACCAGGTTCAACGAGTAACCTGCCCCGCCACCAGCCCCGGCTGCCTCACTGACCACACACTTACCCGAAGACACGGCTGTTGCCGAAGTGGTTGGACGCCACACCGTAGACCAAAATCTGCAGCCCGACCACGAAGGCCAGGCCACAGAACAGGAAGTAGGTGGGGAAGCCGAAGCTTCCCCACCCCGCAGAGATGCCGCCACCCGCGACCTTGACACAACGGACCAAAAGGCCGTCGTGTACAAGGCCACGGTGTGGCAGCGAACGTCTCGATAGTAATGATTCGAGCATGCTTAACACATTTTTACGTCCGTTGGAGGCCGTGCATGCGTGCCACTAGTTACGTGGACAAGACCAAAACCTGAAGCCGGGCGTAATGAAATAAGTGTCCAGAGAAGATGTTGAGACTCTGACCCCAACAGCTTTTTAGTCCAGGTTGTCACTCAGTACAGGGATTGTTGTTGTCTCAGATTGTTATAATCTCAGATATCGTCGTACTCAGTG
>NW_011645826.1:41610-47982 GCF_000223845.1 Gregarina niphandrodes | reverse complement strand
ATTTTTACGTCCGTTGGAGGCCGTGCATGCGTGCCACTAGTTACGTGGACAAGACCAAAACCTGAAGCCGGGCGTAATGAAATAAGTGTCCAGAGAAGATGTTGAGACTCTGACCCCAACAGCTTTTTAGTCCAGGTTGTCACTCAGTACAGGGATTGTTGTTGTCTCAGATTGTTATAATCTCAGATATCGTCGTACTCAGTGCTGTAGCCAAGGTTCTCCGCACCCGGACACCCGCAGGCAGCAGTTCTGCGGGTGTCTTCGAGTTCTGCGAAGAATTTTGAACACCGGCATTCCGGCTCAAGCGAAATAACAATGAAGTGCCCCCGGAAGGGTAAAGGGCATCTGGTGTCGTGGGCGCTGAGCATATGCGGCGATACGTCGGTTGCACTTTGCGGAGACGTAGGCAAGACCCCAGACGTAGACAAGACCCCAGACGTGGGACTGGCGGGGTGGTGGGCGGGTAAGTCGGCACAAGAAGTTGAGTTTTGTTGGTTGAAGGAGTTTTGGCGGGTCGTGGATGAGATGGAGTACGCTGCGCTGAAGACGGTGGTTGGTGGGGCGCCATCCGTGCGGCGTTTCCACTGGGGTGACCGGTGGGTCAAGTTCCGAGAGGGCCAGCTTGAACTCGCGCCTTGGACTTTCGGGCCCGGAGGCGCGCGGCGGCCGGTCTACATCCCATTGTTGGGGAGTATGACGGACTTGGCGCTCGAAATGAAAATGTTCGGCAGCAACTGGGAGGCACACCGTGCGCTGCGGACCTCCATTCCGGAACCGGCGTGGCAGAAGCTGAGAGGCGTCGACATGGAGAACTTGCAAAAGTGTTCGCTAGCGTTCGTGGAACTCGGCGCAATCATTTCTCTCTTCTTCCACAAGCCTTACGGTATTTTGGACGCCGATGCCACGGACTTCGTTAATCAGCGGATGGTATGGACCTACTCGGAACGCAAACGCGACCATTGGATCACGGGCTGTCTGCTGCAACACTCTGGTGTCTCTGTCTCCCGACTGGCCGAGTTTTGCGTCAAAACGCTCAAGTACCGCCTTCTCGAACCGGGGCAACTTCGCTGCTTTGAGAAGGGGCCCCGGAACAGCTCGTCCGTGTGCCGCGCAGCCGACCACCAAGGCTCGTCCGACCAAGCCGCGTCCGAGGAAGCCTCGGCCGCAGGACAAAGAACACAACTTGGCGACATAAAGCGACTAGAAGAGCAGCTGGCCACACTACCGACAGTGTCGCTGGAAGAGTTTGACGGATCCAGACCTGAGTGTCCGACTCGCAGAAGAGTGCCACCAGTCGCGGACCTCCCGATGGCCTGTCAGTCTTGGATCAGCCACCACTGGACACTGCTGGACCAAGAGCAACACAAGGCGATGATGGTCACGACTAAGTCAGCGAGAACTAACTGGTTGAGCTATTGGGTGTCCAAGACCGCAGCGCTGCGTGCCCGGGACGTCCGTTCCAAGGCCTGGAAAAGGACCGCGGCTGCCGGACTTCCGGCTGCCGGACTCCCGGCTGCCGGACTCCCGGCTGCCGGACTCTTGACCAGAGTGTATGTGCCCGTGCCGGGGCTAATGACAAATTTTGCGGCGAAGGCGCACATCTTCAACTCGGACTACGACGCGTACAAGGCGCTGCACGGGACCTTGACGGAGACACAGTGGAAGCGGCTGCATGGCGTGAGGGCTGCGGATTTCGAGCACTGTAGCTGGGCGTACTTGGAGCTAGCCGCCATCATCTCGGTCTTCTTCAGGTCGCCCTTCGGGTCCGTCAACCGCGGCCTCTTAGGTCTCGACCAACTAAAGTTCAGTAAGACGCGACGATCCATTTGGATCGTGGGCTGCCTGCTGCAGCACGCCGAAGCGAACGTCGACGAGCTCGTGGAGTTTTGCGTCACGAAACTCAGGTACCGGCCCATGCGGCTCGGCAGATTGCAGTGCCTGTTGCCACAGGCCCACCTCGCCACCATCATCGAGGATGCCACCATCATCGAGGATGCCCCCATCATCGAGGACACCACCCTCACGAAGGATGCCACATTCACCAAGGACACCACCCTCACGAGGGACGCCACAATCACCAAGGACGTCTTCCTCATCAAGGACACTTATCAGCCGGAACCTAAGCGACCGGAACCTCTGCCTAAGGAGCCGGAATCTAAGCAACCGGAACCCCTGTCTAAGAAGACGTTGTGTAAGGAGCCGTTGCGGGAACACATACTTCTGTTGAAGAAGAGGCTGGCCGGACTGAAGACCTTATCTGTTTCGGCGGCAGAATTTGCGAGCCGGCCGTTCGAGCCGGTGGGGTCGGGAGGTCTGGAGTTGGCTTGGGCGGGTCGGTACTGGCGGCGTTTGGACCCGGGTGCGTTCAAGGAGTTGGAGCGGACGGCGACAGGATTGCGCTGGAGGACGTACTGGGTGCAGCAGATTTGTGAGGCTCGAGGACTTGATTGGACGCCTTGGACGCGAACGGAGCCGGGGGGACGGCAGACGGTGTACATACCGACGTTGGGACTGATGACGAAGTTTGCCCGGAAGGTGGGAGCATTTGGGAGCGACTGTGAGGCGCATGAAGCGTTGCGCAAGTCGCTCCCAGAAACGGCGTGGATGCGATTGCGTGGCATCGAACCTGGGCAGCTGCGGCAGTCGTGTGAAGGAGCGTACGTAGAACTGGCCTCAATCATTTGTCTGTTCTACAAGGATGCGTACGGCGCGGTGGACGAAGCTGTTACGTGTGGCGTGGTAGCCGAAAGGCTTTTTTCGCAGCACCGACGACGGGTATGGAGAACCGCATGTCTTCTGCAGCAGTCGCAGGTCTCGACTGACCGTTTAATAAACTTTTGCGTCACGCAACTCAAGTACCGTCCGGCTCCAACCTGTAAGCAGCAATCGCTTTTGCACAAAGGCTGCCGACACCATATTGCACTGCAGCGCGACCGCACGACCGAAGAAGTGCAGCAATCTAAGGCCGACCTCCAGGAGGTGTTGGCCGGGCTCCCGAGGGTCTCGGCCGCCGAATTTGCCCGCGACGCGATCAGACCTCGCCGGCGGGACCCATACCTCAAACTCGTTTGGGCGGGACAGTATTGGACGCCGCTGGCTCGCGGAGACTACGCCGTGCTGCGCTCACAAGCGGAGCAGTACCCGCCATCGCAGTTCTGGGCAGCTGCGACCAAACGCATGTGTGAGATGCAAGCGTTCGAGTCTCACTGCTGGACGCGCACCGCACCCGGAGCGGGTACGGTCTACGTCCCGTTATTGGGGTCCATGACCGACTTGGCAAAGAGCCGCAAAACTTTTTCGGACGATTTCGAGGCACACGAAGCGCTGCGCCAATCGCTCCCAGAATCGGCGTGGAAAAGGCTGCGCGCCGTCCACCCTGCACGGTTCCAACACTGCCGCTGGGAGTTCCTCGAGCCAGCGGCTATCGCCTCCACCTACTTCAAGCTTCCTTACGGCACCGTCAGCGGCAGTACTCAACGACCCCTAACCAAGTATTTGCAGGAATGCGACCGGAGACGTCACTGGATCACGGCCTGCCTCCTGCAACACTCAGGCGTCTCCTCCGAAGAGCTTCTCTTGTTCTGCATTACTAAGCTCCACTACAGGCCGGGACAAAGCCTTGAGTGCCTGCGTCGCGCACCACACATAATGTCCCAAGACCTGGATGACCCCATGGCCCAAGACGTGGATGACCCCGTGACCCAAGACGTGGATGACCCCATGTCCCAAGACCTGGATGACCCCATGGCCCAAGACGCGGATGACCCCATGGCCCAAGACGCGGATGACCCCATGGCCCAACACGTGGATGACCCCATGGCCCAAGACGTGGATGACCCCATGACCCATGACGTGCAAAGGTCCAAGACCCAGGACGTGCAAGACCCCAAAAGCCTCGCTGCCCGGATCTGCGCAGACCTGCGGCAAATGGGTACCGTTTCGGCGCCCGACTTTGGCCAATTGGCACCAAGGTCTAACCCGACAAAGCGGCCCGCGCCCACAGTAGCGGACCGTACGTCACAGTACGTCCCGACTGTGGGGTCTCCGCCGCCGCTAAAGCGCTGCGTTCTGCGGCCCTACCGCGAATTATCAGACGGTGGATGAAGCCTCGTGTATGCGAAAGAATGTGGCTTCGCCGACGGCACTGATCACCACCACCGGACAATTGTTGCCAGCAATGATGCGAATTGATAAGACTGGAATGAGTCAGATGACTGGAATGAATCAAATGACTTCGACAGCGAATGGTGAGGCCTTGGATGACGTCGTGGATGAGTTTACCAACTGGAGTTTTGGTTCAGGTCTTGGTGACGTGTCGACGGGGCCGTGGGCTGAACTGTGCTTGTCTTTCTCCTGAGATTAATCGAGTTTATTTTGAGCTTCCTTCAAACAGGGTTTTTGGAACTGGGAATTTATGGGCGCTGATGTTCTACGGGTCCGGTGGGATCGACAGACACTCGAGGCTGTCCGGATGAAGGTGGTTCAAACCATCGTAGCAGCACTAAGAGCAGACGCGGTCTCCAGACCTGTGTGGTTATCTGCGACCGTTCATCTCTCGCTACTCAGACGCGACGGCAGACAGAACAGGGTCACTCTCCACGCACCGACCCCCACAAGAACCTACATCAGTGTGACGGACGCTTCCGAATTAGGAGTAGGACGTAGAAGTACCGTTAGAGTTTGCTAGTCGGAAGTTCAACCTGGGACACGCGAGAGAGGGAGCTGTTCGCAGTTAAGTGGGCGATAGAGATGGCGCGACTATGTCAGCTTGGCGCACCTCGTCGTGCGCACGGACCACAACAATCTCCGCTACCTAACAAACGTGGACACCGGCAAAGTCTTCAGCTGGGCACTCGCCCCCAGTAACTATGGCTTCACGATTGAGTTTCTCTCGGGAGAGCGCAACCATATCGCAGACTGGCTGAGTAGGTTCGCAGGCAATGACGCCGACGACGACAAACTCATCGACCAGATGTCGTGGAGAGTGGCAGCCACGAGAATCGCCAAACCTCTGACAAGGAGGAAGGGAACCCCCCAACGTCACCGGCCTTCACTACGGCGGACTATGGTGGGTACACATTAAGACGAGCAGAATCTTCGTCCCCAGTAAGCTACGCACAAGTTGGTAATCGCGTTCCACTACGGACCGAGTGGGCACTTCGGACTGGGGAAAACGCGGAAGCGCAGTCAGTCACTGTACTACTGGTCCGGATGCGCTCAAGACGTCGAGAGAACGACCCCCGAATTCTTAATCTGCACACACGGTTGAAGAGGCCGCCCGTCCACCAACTTCAAGTCCCAACTGGCAATCTTGGCCAGACAGCCGCAATGGACGTCGGTCGTATCGCTCGACCACGTCGGCCCCATGAGGCGGCGTCTATGAGCTGGAACGTCCTGTGATAATCGATCACGGTACATGCTAGCGAGGGCAGGCCCGAGCCTCGAAACAGTTCAGACCCTCCGCACATTCAACCACTCCACACAGTGGCGTTTGGAACGCCGAGAGCGGTGCTCACCGACGGCGGCTCCAGCTTCAAGGGCGCATTCCACACGACGGTGGCCAAACATTTAGGCTGCCGACATCTAGTAACCGCCCCGCACGTCGATCAGGCCTCGCACGTCGAGCTAAAGAATGTGCTGCACGCGATGTGGCAAGAAGGGCAGAGAGATGTAGGGAAGATGCTCGCCTCAGCCACCCGCCTCCACAACATCACCCCGCAGCGCGGTTCAACAAGTGTGGTAGCTGTGGCATGAGGAACCACCGCAAGAATGACTGCCCCCACGGCAAGGACAGGTGCACTAAGTGCGGCCGGAAAGGTCACTGGGCGAGGATGTGCCCGAGGCACTACCTCACAGATGAGGACTCAGGACTGAAGGAGTTCGTGGAGGTAGGAGAAGGCAAAGCAGTGCTGAATGTCCGTGGAGCTAGAACCAGGATCGACTACCTGAAGGCGATTCAAAAGTTCGTAAACAAGGAGCTGAGGGCCGACAAGAAGAAGAAGGGCCAGCCGGCACCGGGGGTCGGCATGCCAGCGGCCGCGGTCGAGAAGGTAGTGCAGAGTGAGTGTCCAGGGGGCGCGAAATGTCGGCATGAGCCGACAGAGGACATGACGCTGGAGCCACGAGTCGCGGGAACCGTGACAGGGGGGTCGAGTAACGGCCGAAATTTTCGGTGAGGCCCTCGTGAAGGGGCCGAGATTGAGTTCCAGCAGGATACGAGCGCAGAGGTAGGCCTGCTGAGGAGAGAGGATTGCAGTCGCGCCGGCGTAAGAATGTCGCAGCGCCGACAGCAAGTAAGCACAGTGCTGGGTTCAGGATCACTACCCGTGACGGAGCCAGTACCGGTAACAGTGCACGGCGAGACGGACGAAG
>NW_011645826.1:35213-41493 GCF_000223845.1 Gregarina niphandrodes | reverse complement strand
AGAATGTCGCAGCGCCGACAGCAAGTAAGCACAGTGCTGGGTTCAGGATCACTACCCGTGACGGAGCCAGTACCGGTAACAGTGCACGGCGAGACGGACGAAGTAGAATTCGCGGTGCATGACCGACAATCGATCCCGAACCTCCTGGGGATGGTAGAATGGGAACGGCGGTCTGTCGCACGCACAATACGACGCCGCACGTCAGCACAGGTGTACGCCGTACGAGGCCTTATTTGGAAGACCACCGTACTTCACGCGTTGCAAGAGGTAACCGGCACAATGACAGAGGAGCAGAGGAAACAGAGCCTGGCGGCACAGATGCGTGAGAGACTGCAAAAGGCCATGCTCGCAGATATGCCGCTCGAGGAGTCGGGCGCGGATGACCTACGGGTAGGAGAAATAGTAGTAGTCTCGATGGAGCCAGGGTCACAGATGGAGCCAGGGTCACAGACGCCAGGGGAGGACCGAAGATACCAGCTTCGGCGCACATCGCGTGGTCGCTCCTATGAGGATAACAGAGTTGAGGAAAACGCAGGTAGTGGCAGAAAGATGCGACGTGCCGGGGTGGACGGTCACGGCTCACAAAGACCAAGTCAGAAGGTTCAAGCTGAGCATGGATCCACTACTGCGGTGGGCAACCCAAGAGTACGTCTCAGGGCAGCGCGAGCTGGAGGAGCAGGCCGAGAACAGGCGGAGGCGACCGACGTTGGCATGAAGACAGAAGCCAACTGGGATGAGTTCTTAGGAATGATACAACCCTTCAACTGAGAAGGCGAGGGGGCGTGGTGGCATGCCAGTGGGCGAGGGCGGTTGTTGTGTCTCGCCCGCCGAAGCTTTTTATTAAATACAGAGGGAGTTAGCAACCTAGCGATGCAAGTTAGCAGAATCGACACCGAGGGCTCCTCGTACGACGCAGGCAGCACCACGTAAGTAGCGGACCAGTTCGACACAACATATCTGCAGTGGGAGTTTTCGTCAAAAACATTAATGGGGACCAGGACCGTGTTGGTACGAACTTCAGACCTTCAATACGAGAGGATGTGATGGAGGTTTTTGGGCCGATTGAGGGCTGGGAGCCAGCGACCAACATCATTAGACGTGACCTGGACCATTGCGAAAGTTCCCGACGACCTTTTCGGATTGCCCGCCAAGCAGGTTGTCCCCGTCGCAGGCGGCGGTGTTGCGCCGTGAGTATGAAACAAACATGTCTCTGGGAAGCGGGGACAGGTGTTATTGAGATCTCGAAAGTCCCTCAGCAACAGCTAAGCGAGTGTGGGGTTTCGGAGAACATCGGTGAGTTGGTGAAAACCTTTTACATGTCCTTTTACATGTCTGGCTTAAGAGCCATCTTCTTGGGCCTAGGTCATACTTACTGAGAAGTAAAGCCCAACGTGTGAGTTTACCTTTCTTGGCTTCCATTAACCACTTCAAACTCTGGTGGTCGGTGATAACGTGGTCGGTGATAACGTGGTCGGTGATAACGTGGTCGGTAATAACGGTTACATGTCGTGCTTTAAAATAGTAGTCGTGTTTCCGCAGGCTGTAAATCATTGTGAAGGCCTATCTCACAATTGGCCAATTTTGTTCAGTGCTGTTCAGCTTGCGACTGATATAGTGAGCTTGTAGGAAACCACTTACGCCGAGACGAGAGCCGACTCCATGAGTAGTAGTAGGAGCTTTAATACGCTGAATGAAACCATTTTTTTGGGGTTGGGTCGAGTGATCCCTTCTTCGATGATGTGACCTAGATATAGAAGTATCGAGCCAGCTGAAGGTCGGAGTCGGATGACATCATCAGTAGTCATTTTGTCTATCTCGTCATTCATAGACTGGTCTTGTTCAGCAGTACGTGTTCACTATAGGTCTTGATGCGGTTAGTAAAATTTCATATCTAAACAGTGGAGAAAACTCACGCCTTCAATAACACTAAATACTTAGAGAGCAAAACGGTCACAGCATATCGGGTTTCTTGAGCAGTAAGGTCAATGTTGCGCCGTGAGTCGCTCGCTGCCGGACTTCATTTCTCCTTTCCTCACCAGGATTATTTGGGCAAGCCCCTGGCCTGGTGGTCGGATTGCTCGCCCAGATGGACCTACGGTCGGTGAGGAGCTCGCGGTCGTCGGGGGTTAGTGCCAACCCGTCGTGAGGTTGTGAGTCCAAGTCGTAGCTCAACCGGGCTCAACGGCGTAAAGTGTCGGGCTCCCGACGCAGGTCCCGGCCCTGACGGCGCAGGAATTAGGTTCAAAAAGATTTTTTCTGGTGGCGGGGAGTGGCAGATGAGGACGGTATGGAGTCGGCGGCGCGAGCTACAGCTGGGCTACGTGTGGAGCATGGACGGTGCTGCGTATTTGGCGATGGACATGGCCGTGGTCGCCCGGGTCCCGGGTGCTGGGGTGGCGCAGCGGCCGGAGTTGGAATGGTTGGAGAATGCATCCCCGTACGAGAGTGAGTTGTACTGGATGCGGAACTACTGGCGGAGTTTTACGCCGGAGGCCTACGCCGTCTTGTCGAAGACCATCAGCGGGTGGCCGTCGAAGCGGCTGAGTGCGTGGCCGCCGCGGTGGCTGCAGATCCTCCAGACGCGAAGCCTGTCGGCGCAGGAGTTGGCGGAGTGGCAAGTGTCCAGAGAGCCCGGGGATGAGTCGTCGGAGACGGTGGAGGTGCCCGGGTACGTGCCGGTGTTGGGGAGGATGACCAGGTTCGCCACGCGTGCGGGCGTGTTCCGGAACGACGTGGAGGCGCATGCAGCGCTGAGGAACGCGTTGCCGGAGGATGCGTGGCGCGCATTTCGGAGCGTGGATACGGCGCAGTTGGGGCGTTGTCGACTGGAGTATTTAGAGTTCGCTGCGTACATATCGGCCTTTTTACGTTCGCCCTTTGGGCTAGTCAGCCGTAGGCTGGAGAACGCTTTGGACGCCGAACCCTGGCATCCACGGCGACGTCGATTGTGGGTGGCTGGTTGTTTGCTGCAGCACGCGCGTGTGTGTACCGTCCAGCTTGCGCGGTTTTGCGTCGCCGTTCTCGGCTGCGTGGCCTGGGGACCCGGGCGGCTGTTCTGTTTGGACACTCAAAACCGGCTGCGCGTGCGTTTCCTTCGCGAAAAGTGGTCGGCAAACGCGTCTGCGGAGGACTTACAGCAACGCCTCGCCCAACTGCCAAGCGTCACCGCGGCCGAGTTCGCCCGTATGCCCGACGAGTGGGGTACCGGCTCGCCCACCCAGCAGCTCGCCTCCGAGCTGCAACTCAATTGGGCCGCTGCCTTCTGGGCCCCGCTGGATCGCCGCCAGTACGAACAATTACGCAACACATCCCAGAGCCAACAGCGCTTCGGGGCCGTCCGCAGGGCGCGGGTACAAGAAGCCGCCGACTCGGTGTGGATGACGATACCGAATAGCGCGGAGACCGTGTACATACCCGAAATAATAACCTTAACGGAATTTGCGAAACGCGCCATGCTCTTCAAAACCGAGTTCGACGCCTACGAAGCGCTGCGCCGGTCGATTCCGGAGCAGGCGTGGAAGAGACTGCGTGGCGTGCAGGCCACGCAGTTCGGCACCTGCACATGGGAATGTCTAGAACTGAGCCGAATCATTTCCATCTTCTTTGAATCCGCCTTCGGCTCGGTTAACCGGAGCCTGGAACGCACCATTTTCGGTCATGTCGCGCCCGACCCACTCACACGACGCTGGTGGATCACGGCCTGCCTCCTCCAACACGCCCGCGTGTCCACCATCGACCTACTCGAGTTTTGCATCAGCCAACTCAAATACGAACCCCGACTGGAATCAGGACTCATATCAAGACTGGATCTAACACTGAATCCCGAACTCGAATGCTTTAGACAATACCCGTACACCATACACCATCCAATTCGGAACGCAGAAGAGGTCCGGGCCCTCGCCACCCGTCTTGCCACCCAACTGCGCCGCATGGGAAGCGTCTCCTTCGCTGAGTTCAACACACTTACGAGACCCGCTGTCACCACCGCCTCCACGAGACACCCAATAATCCTTACGAGATATGCCACTTCTACAGGACGCGCTACTCTCAAGGGACACGCAACCACCAAGACCACTCCCAAGCTGCAGGCTACCCGCGTAGAGGACGTGCCTCCCCAGCTACAGCACCTTCGACGGCGTGGCAACAAAAGAGAGGCCGCGGCACGCCTGCCGCAGGACGCTGAAACTCCAGCCGCAAACAAAACGAGAAAGTGCGTCACGCAGTCAGAGCACCAACCGCGGGACCAGAGTCCACTGGACCTGAGTCCACTGGACCTGAGTCCACTGGATCGGAGTCCACTGGATCGGAGTCCACTGGATCGGAGTCCACTGGACCGGAGTCCACTGGACCGGAGTCCACTGGACCGGAGTCCACTGGACCGGAGTCCACTGGACCGGAGTCCACTGGACCGGAGTCCACTGGACCGGAGTCCACTGGACCGGAGTCCACTGGACCTGAGTCCACTGGACCTGAGTCAACGGCCGAACCATACCGCCTAACTGCTTCATGAAGCGCACATACTTTCATCTTTTCAGCGAGCTGCTGACCGAGGAGAGATCGTGCGAAAGAAGTGGGCTTTGTTGTGGACTATTCAAAGTGGCTGCACATAAGGCAATACAACAAACAAGTGGGTGAGCGGTAGGTTGCAGTGAAACTGTTCTCGAGCAAGAAGTCCTCTCGGGATTATGCGGTCGGGTTTGATTGACCGGTGTTTGGGAACTCAAAATTTTAAATGAACTCAAACGATCAAGTAATAATTTTAGACAGTTCGTAATGTTGGGTGTGGCGTGTGATCCCTAAGAGCAGACCGGATGCTCAGAAGCCAAGCCGGACGCTCAGGAGCCAGGCGGGACGCTCAGGAGCCAGGCGGGACGCTCAAAAGCCAGGCGGGACGCTCAAAAGCCAGACGGGATGCCCAGGAGCCAGGCGGGACGCTCAGGAGAAAGGCGGGAGAGAATGGAGCTGGGCACCTAGAAGCAGAATGGAGAGGATGAGGGGGTTTTAATTTTCGAAGTATGCGGTCGGTATTGGGCGGGCATGGTTGGTTGTCAGGTTGGCTGATAGTGGCGGGTGGTTGCGCGGCGTTGGAGTGTGCGAAGGAGAGGAAGTGGTTGGCTAGTTATTGGCGTGTGCTAGATGATAGGGAGTACGGAGAGTTGCGGGAGGTGTTGAGTGACAAGGAATGGACTCGTCGTCAAGAGTGGATTGCACGATGGGCGAAGTTTGGCGGGACCGTGCCGTCTGAAGTGCTGATGGAGTGGACAATGACGACGTCGGTTTCTGGTTGCACTGTGAGTAGTCCATTATACATTCCGGCGTTGGGTGTCATGAACGCTTTTGCTCGGAACGCTGGAGTGTTTAAGACCGATTGTGAGGCACATCGGGCGTTGAGGAAGGCGTTACCTGTGGCGGCATGGAAGCGTTTGAGGTGGGTGGATCGTACACATATGCGAACATGCCATCTCCAATATGTCGAGCTCGCTGCCATCCTCCACGCCTACTTCGTCGCTCCTCTCGGGTACCTGGACGAATCCGTTCGAGCTCAGGTCAGTGTTGCTATCCCAGGCAAACCCGTTAGACAACGCTACTGGACCACTGGCTGCCTCCTCCAACTAGCACACGCACCCGTCGATGATCTCGTCAACTTTTGCGTACTACGACTACGACACCGCCCCAAAGGCACTCTATATTCCATTACGACCAAGAAACGTAATCCTCGACCTGCACTCCACACCAACCACGTACAAGCCTACGCTGATGCAGCATGGCTAAAACGAAAATTCGCCAAACTACCGGCCGTCTCCGCCAACGTCTACAGCGACTTAAACCCCGAGCTTCTTGCCGGCATCCAACAATCCCCCGACCAGGCCGGCGCCGAACAAAAACTCCCCGACGGACTTTCCCGCGGATCTTCCGACGAACCTGAAATTCAGCCTGCTGCTCCGGAAAGGGAACCGACGCCACCGGCGGCAAAAAAACGTAAACAAGAAACCGCTTGTGCCACAGGTCATAAGACGTCCCACCGACCCTACAGTTTTCCCGAAGATTCGTTTTCAGAGATGGAGGACTATGAATCATTGGGCGAGTCTTCGAACCAGTGGTCCGGTCTGACCGAGAATCTGGATATCGTTACTGTCAACGAATGGGTCGCTTATCAAGAGTCACAGGAAGTCACTTCAACATCTACGGGAAGTGCACTACACTCCTCGGTGCTACATGACGGTCAATATGGTTTGCCGGATGTTCTTGGCGGAACAGCTGAGCATACCTTTGGACAAGA
>NW_011645826.1:32790-34818 GCF_000223845.1 Gregarina niphandrodes | reverse complement strand
GGATAGGTCATTGGAACCGGATATCGCTACTGTCAACGAATGGGTCGCTTATCAAGAGTCACAGGAAGTCACTTCAACATCTACGGGAAGTGCACTACACTCCTCGGTGCTACATGACGGTCAATATGGTTTGCCGGATGTTCTTGGCGGAACAGCTGAGCATACCTTTGGACAAGATACGCCGAAGACTGTAGCCGATGACCTACCAGTGTTACACGATGTTCAATATTTGGATGGGTTGCCGGATGTTATGCTACTTGACCAAACCGCTGAACTTGACTTCGGGATAGGTGAATATGGACCGGAATATCCAGCGAGTGTATCAGAGTGTTTGGCAAATGAAGGGAATTCATTAAGCCACACGACGCCTGTTGATGAAACAGCTGAACTTCTCAGTTGGATGAAAACAATTACGGACCAGAGTTCTCCATGACAACGGAGTTCTCCATGACCATGACGATGGAGTACTCCGTCGTGGAGTAGAGGACGGTTGCCAGATGTGATGCTTCGTGATACTGATGCAGAACAGTAGACGATGCACCGATTTTTACCCTCAGAGGAGTCAGCCACTCCCGGAGCGGTAGTGAGAGTGCGCACACTTGGCTACATGTTGTCATAGTATGCGGGGCATTTCAAGAAGCCTATTCTCGAGGGGTTAAAATGCGGACTGTATGGAGTACTTGCGGAGGGAGTTCAGAATGGCTGGGTTGCTTGTTGAGTATCAAGCTGGGTTGTGGCCCATCTGAGTGCGTCAATGAGTTACATCTAGTGCGTGATTGTTGGCGGACGTTAAAAGAGTCTGTTGACCAAAATAACACCGTCGTTGGTTCACGGGCTGTTTGTCACAACTTGCCGGGATATCGGTCCACAAGCTGCTAGTTGCCCGACTCTCATACTTTTATTGTCCTCAGATCTGCTGCCGCATTCGAGTGTCTTCCCTGAACTCCCAGCAAAGGGAAAAAGACCTAACCGACTACACCTCTCGAACCTGCCGGCTCTTACAGCGGAGCAGTTGTTCGCCCTGAAACCCAGCACGACCCTCAGGAAGGCCCTTCGTGGTCCCATCCTTTGTTTGTATTCGTTCAAGCTCACGGCTGAGACCTCCTGCACTTCCCCTTCAATGACGGACCCAAGCCCGGGTTGGGCCCGTTGCCAGACATCGGGCAAGACAGCGTCTGGGTTGCAGGGTTGGAGAATGGGTATGGTGCATGTTTTGCTTTATGTTTCTTACGGAGACTCGGGAAAGCCGCAGTCGAAAGAACTTTAGGTCCGCGACTCCGATAGCGTCGGTAGCCGGGTAGGGGCGGTACGCCGGTCCGACGCAGTTCCGAAAGGCCGTCACCCATTCTCGAATGGCGGGCCCCAGCTCAGGTGTTATTCCGCAAGTATCAGGGTGTGACTGAATCACTTGCTCCAACGCATACAGACAGTGACTCCCGGCCACGATAATTACGGCACGTAGTCGCCGGTCGAACAGCACCGCGGCGTGCAGGGCGTTCAGCTCCGCTTTCGACAGTTCTTCGGGTACCTCTCCGGGCAACCCAACCACCAGGTCGGGGACTTGCGCGATAAGCTTAAAACCAGCACCCATCACCTCACTCATTTCATCCCAATGCTTCAGTCACTCAAGAGCCTTCACCATACCCACCCGCTTGCCACCCACCTCACAAGTCAGGACAGCACCCACAAGCAACACACTTCTTTCAACACAGGCATCTGCACTCAAACACCTCATTCAAATAATCCAAAAAAAATCCGTTTTTACAAACAGTCGCAACTCATTACCGTCCTTTCCGGCCATGCGTTTCTGGTGAACACTGTTCAGCCCGGTTCGTGAAGGTGACTCCGGTTGTCCGTTAACAAATAAATAACTCATCTTGCTTGCGTTCCTGTTCGGTTCTCCTCCGCTCGTTCCTGTTCGGTGTCTCGTCCGCTCGTTCCTGTTCCGGGTCTCGTCCGCTCGCGCTCCCTTTACTGAGGTCGACGGATTGCAGTAGGCATCCTGGTGACCGTGATCCGACACACTTT
>NW_011645826.1:29256-32770 GCF_000223845.1 Gregarina niphandrodes | reverse complement strand
AACACAGGCATCTGCACTCAAACACCTCATTCAAATAATCCAAAAAATCCGTTTTTACAAACAGTCGCAACTCATTACCGTCCTTTCCGGCCATGCGTTTCTGGTGAACACTGTTCAGCCCGGTTCGTGAAGGTGACTCCGGTTGTCCGTTAACAAATAAATAACTCATCTTGCTTGCGTTCCTGTTCGGTTCTCCTCCGCTCGTTCCTGTTCGGGTCTCGTCCGCTCGTTCCTGTTCCGGGTCTCGTCCGCTCGCGCTCCCTTTACTGAGGTCGACGGATTGCAGTAGGCATCCTGGTGACCGTGATCCGACACACTTTTCTCCAGTGTCCTATGCTGCCGCAGTGGTCGCAGCGAGAGCTCCGTGCGGAACAGTCCGCCCTGTCTCCGTGTCGTACCTGCGGAGGCGAGGGCACACCGTAGTCTCCACCTCCTCCGGATTCTGTCGCGCCCGCTGTCCCGGTTCCTCTATCGCTCACTCATGGTCTTGCAGTTCAGCGGGACTCCACTCATTCTTCCAGCCGCTGATCCATATTCCCGCAGATCCGGAGGACAATCGACGTGATATCCGCCATCCGAGGGCCTTCCTACACAGCCAACAGGACCCCAGCCGCATCGGCCGTGGCTTCGGCGGGGCCGTCCCCCTCCGACCCCGTTTCTCCTCACATCCCGTTCCCTCGCGTGAGTCTCGGTTTCCTCGCGTGAGTCCGACACCCCCAATCTGGTCTGGACTCGAGGCCGTCGCATTGGGCTGGATAAATGGGATCAAAAGACTCCATCCATTTCTTGGACAGCTGGAGGCTTCTTTTAGGCAGAAAGATTTTTTTTTGGGTTCTGAGGGGAGAAGTCCGGGGTTGGTTTGGTTGAGCCTTTGAAGCAAGAGATTGGACGACAACAAAAGTTCACGCAGGAATGGGGGCGCCATATCTTTCCCGGGGGCAAGGAACCGCTGGGGGTGATGTTTTTTACTGAGGCCGCGCATGTGAACTGCTGATTCGGGCAAGATGGCCGTCGCCTCAGTAGTATCTTTACCTGACGTTGGATCGACTGATGGATCTCAAACTGGAAGGCGGTTTGGAAACCATGTTGGAAACCTACAAAGAGTTGGTGGACCAAATGATGATGGCATATCAGTTGCAAAGCCTCCTGTGGCGATGATTCACACGATTGATATTGATTGTGAGAACCAATTGATATATGTGAAGTGCAATCTGTGCCCAAGGAACAGTATCATGTCCCAGGCCCTCACCCGAAGCTGTCGATTTCCATTTCGTTGGCAAAACGGGTCAACGTCCATAAAACCAAGCTACCAGAAACGAGTTGCTGGGATCGGTCATACTGATTGACGGCAAGCCGGTGGACCTTTGGGTCGATTCGGGGCTACTACAGGGGGGTCGTCGACACAGTTGGTTTGGAGTTACTTAAGCAAGTCCCCCACCTGGTTTTTCTTTGAGGAGCACCTGTCCCCTCAAGAGCTAGAGGGCGCACAATGAGTATAATACTAACAAGCGCATGATTGAGTTCCTGTACATAATGAATGCCTGGATGCGATCGTCCAAGTGGTCGAAACCTATGGCATCTTGAGGTTTCCTTCCACGAAGGGATGGGCTACGTTTTGTGGGGTAAAAAGCCAGCTGGAGTTATGCTCCTGTTATTCTGCGCGGTGACGGTACGGCACAGCCAGGTCTCCCATCTTCCGCTTATACTCTTCCCACGGCCTCGCGAATTCAAGAATCATAGCCACGTCATTGTTTGGGTCCACGAGCTCTTCTTCAGCTTCATCTAGAGCAGCCCTTACTTCGTGCCACGGGTCTGCAGAAACCGCGTCTGGATTGCACTGCTGTAATGTTGGTGTGGTGAAGGTCCTCACACCCTTCGTCTCCCCCGCCAGTCGGCACATATATACCAGAATGAACTTTAGGTCTTGAATTCTAGTGGCCTTCGTCGGAGGAAACCTCAAGGTGTGCGGCCCCATAATGTCCGAATAATCATCCACCCACTGTCGGACCTTCTCTCCAAACTCCTCGTCAATCCCGCACGTCTCTGGGTGTTCTTCAGCCACTTGGGCGATCGCATGCAGACACTCCCCCACCAACAGAAGAGTGAACGAAACCACACTCGCGTTGGCCCTATATTCATCTTGGAACGCCGCCAGCTCCTCAGTGGATAGGGTCACGAGCTCCTCGGCGGGTAAACCCACTACCAGATCTGGGAGTTCCTTAAGATACCCCAAACCGGTGTGTACCAACGCGCTCGCTACAGTCCAGGCCCCCATCGAAGACCCGAAGGTCTCAACCACATCCACCGGCTTACCGTCAAACTCGACTGACAGTGTGACCTTCGCTAACAACCCGCTTTCTTCCACAGAAGCACCCGCTCGTAAACACTTCATTGCAACCAAAAAAAAACTTTCCCTAGCGACAATCTCAGCCGTAATGTCTCGCACACTGACCTGAATTGCTCTAGGCGTATCGTAAACACGAGGGTGCTTCTACTGCACAGCTGGGGCTGGGGCTTACTTCTTTCACGTACTCAAAGCTCGCATGGCATCCCGCAAACGACTACGGCCCTGTCTCTTCCCCTTCTGTGCCAGTCATCACGACGCGCACGATCACACCGTCTCTTGGCCCACTATCTTCGTGGCAACCTCACCGGCAGACATTGCGGTCCGACAGTCTGGACATCCCCAGTCCGCCCAGTCTCCGCGTCGTACCGGGGGGGGGAGGGGACATCCCGGGGGGGAGGGAATTCAATCCATCCGTACCTGTGGAGGCGATGGTACACCGTAGTCTCTCCTAGCTGTTCTTCGCTCATTTCCGCCGGTCGCTCCGCGGGCGGTTATTGGACGTGTACTGCCGGGTTTACAACGGCCAAGACACGCGTCTGTGCCTCAAGGTTGATGCACACGCTGTCAACTACATCTAGGAGTGACTTTCCCCTGACCGACGCGAAGTCGCTCGGCAAGACCGTCAGCGCCGCGACCTTCGCCTCCATGGCATAGGCCGACGTCGGAAAGAGAAGACGCGCTATGTCCCAAATCAACTGTTCCACGGGTATGCCGGGACCTTGCGGGGCGCTGTCGCTTCGCAGTAGGTAGGTATTTGCGTCCAAAGCACCTCTATCATAATCTCTTCTCCATTTTGTGGCCCGCGCGATTGACTAAGCCTACCACCTCGTCGACCCAGTCTTCGAAGTGTTGCTCATTGTTGGCAGTAGGCTTTGCGATGCAGTCATCCTTTGCGGACTGTTTGCGATGACCCTCGCATTCGGCGAAGTCGTCCACAATCTGTTCGGAAATCAAGCCAACCTCCGCTCAGACGACCTATTCCACCACGAATGGTCTGCACTCGGCCCGTTCTAGTCGCGGCCATTCCCACAAAGGACCTTCCAGATTCCGGCACCATTTCTACCTCTGTTATCCGGTTTGTAGGTTGAAGTCGCTTGTTAAAGTAGTTGTAACCAGCGGCCATCTCGTCCCGATCCGTCAACTTCGTCTTGAACCCAAGGTTGAAAC
>NW_011645826.1:24682-29236 GCF_000223845.1 Gregarina niphandrodes | reverse complement strand
AGCGCCGCGACCTTCGCCTCCATGGCATAGGCCGACGTCGGAAAGAGAAGACGCGCTATGTCCCAAATCAACTGTTCCACGGGTATGCCGGGACCTTGCGGGGCGCTGTCGCTTCGCAGTAGGTAGGTATTTGCGTCCAAAGCACCTCTATCATAATCTCTTCTCCATTTTGTGGCCCGCGCGATTGACTAAGCCTACCACCTCGTCGACCCAGTCTTCGAAGTGTTGCTCATTGTTGGCAGTAGGCTTTGCGATGCAGTCATCCTTTGCGGACTGTTTGCGATGACCCTCGCATTCGGCGAAGTCGTCCACAATCTGTTCGGAAATCAAGCCAACCTCCGCTCAGACGACCTATTCCACCACGAATGGTCTGCACTCGGCCCGTTCTAGTCGCGGCCATTCCCACAAAGGACCTTCCAGATTCCGGCACCATTTCTACCTCTGTTGTCCGGTTTGGAGGCTGAAGTCGCTTGTTGAAGTAGTTGTAACCATCCGGTCCCGATCCGTCAACTTCGTCTTGAACCCAAGGTTGAAACCGGTCCGAGTGGCCTTCAGTTCCGCGTCCAAAGCCTTCATGGACCCCCGTAGTTTTGTCCGTATGAAGGCCGTTTCCGTGTATCCTCTTTCCCCGCAGGACTCACACGTGTCATCAGCTTGACCGAAAACCTTAAAAAAGGTTCTCTTTAGCATGCTCCTGAATTCAGCCCATGTTCGCGCCTGTCGGTTCCAACCCCTTGCCGATCTCGGAAATCACCAATCAAGCATCAGGTGACTTGGGAACACTTCTTATTTAACACCACACCATTTTTTAAGTTCAGAACGAAGTGCTCGAGTTCGGTCGGGCATGGAAGACTCCAGCCGCCCAAGAAAAGAATAAGTTTGTGTATAAAGAGCTACACTGTGTCCTCGCACATCGAGGTGTTCTGTCGTCAGCAGAACCGCGCAGGTCCTCCGTGGCTGAACTCAGGCCGCCGTCGTGCTCGTGGGTGGTAGACTCGACCATGGTTTACTGTTGTTTTGCGTCCCCCCTTTACCCTAAAAATTTACGGCCCGTAGACACGACGCGCACACGACAAGTGACGAGACACGGCTACGGCAGACCATCGAGGTGGTGGGACTGTGCTGTCCTCGTGGTGGACGCCGACACTTCTTTGGTCAACAAAAAGTATAATGGTGGTCAGGCTTAATGGGCACAGCCAGTTTTCCCATCCTCTCATCGTACTCGATTTGGCTCAGCGCCGTAGCGTAAATCTTCGTCATAGTGGGTGCGTACACACGAGCATCCAAGTCGAACCTTGCACATTCCCACGCACCAGGTATGGCCGCGTTTGGGTTGCACTGCTGTAGTGATGGTACAGTGACGTGCGTATGAACATCTTTTCCCAAGAATCGGAAGAGAGCTATAAGCATGAATTCCAGGTCTTCAATTTTAGTGGCGTCCGTTTCAGGGTATGTACAGCACCCTGTTTTCCCCAGGGTCCGAATACCTTCTACCCACTTACTGATTGCCTGCCCGATCTCCGCCGAAGCTCCACATGTCGTTGGGTGCCTTTGACACACTTGGGCAATCGCGTGCAAGCATTCACTCTCCGTCTTCAGGATACCTCCACGCAACTGCGTGTTGGTCCTAATCTCCTCGTGCAGTTCCTTCAGCTCCTCAGTGGACAGGTCAACATGCTCCACGCCCGGCAACCCAACTACCAAGTCCGGGACTTGGTCGAGAAGGTTGAAACCGTAAACCATCACCGTGCTTACTGTGTCCCACGGTTCAAGCGACTTAAAGGCCTTCACCATATCCACCGGCCGACCATTCACATCACATGTCAATATGGCACTCGCCAACAACACGCTCTTCTCCACAGAAGCTTCAGCACTCAAACACCGCATTGGAAATGTTCCGCTCTGAATATGGGCCTGAATAATTCTCGGCCGTTATGTCACCAGTGACCCCCGAACATTCGGCAACAACGTCAAGAACCAGGGAGGATGTTCACTCCACAGCGGGGACTGGCACTTCCTTCGCGGACTTCTCGCGTGGGTTCGACGACGTGAACATCGGCTCCCGACGTACATTGACAATATGGTCATTCTCCTCTTCGAGAGCCCTCAATTCGTTCCCAGTCCGATAGCACCCCTCTTCTGGCATCTCATGAGTCGACGACACATCATTGAGAGAAAATCACCTTCCTTCCACCCTACATCTGGCGTACAGCGGATCTCACTTCTTCGCACATCCGACCGATCATCTTGGTTCGCGTGCGCCAGACACACACACACTGTTGTTGTCCGGATGTCTGGGCGAGTCTGGCTCCTGCGGCGGGTCTAGCGGCGGGCTTCTCGGTACTTGAGGCGCGGTAACACAGCCCCTCCCCCTATCCCCTGTTGGCGCACCTTTTGTCTGTATAAAAATGACACCTCCCAACCCTTGATCGCCTCTACTCAGGCGGGTGGTGATCGTTTTTTGTATTCACACCGGATTGCCCCGACCAGGCAGGAACGGATATTGGCCACTCCTCTTCTCCTGACCCAGAAGCGCCAGAGGTCTCTTTCTTGAGGGGAATGCTTCGGTCCCCCCTAAAGCGAACGGCCAAGTCTCCCATTCTCTGTTTGTAGTCATCTATGGTCGTCGCTGAGGCAACACTCATGTTTGTGCCGCTCCTGAAAGCCTGTTCATCAATGCGGTCCCTAGCTATTTGCCACGCGCTAGGCAAGACCGCCTCCGGGTTGCATTGTTGCATCATTGGTACAGCCACGTGCATCACTTGTTTTCCTGGATGACGTATCAGAAGTCCTAGAAAGAACTTCAGATCTTCAATTCTAGTGGCCTTCGTTGGCGGAAACGTAATGTGCTCGTCCCATCGCCCATGGTAATGGACCCACCTGCGGATACTATTCCCCAGTTCCTTCGAAACACCACATGTCTCCGGGTGTATTTGAGCCACTTGGCCGATGGCATGCAGAGAGCGAGCAACCGCAGAGAGAATTTCATGACACAAACTACTGTTTTTTAGAACATCCGCCTCCAACGCCTCCAGCTTTTCTGTTGACAGCTCCACATGCTCGACGTCGGGGTTTCCGATTACGAGGTCCGGGACTTGTTCTAGAAGCTTGAAGCCTTTTACCATCAATTTGGTCCTTCTGTTACAAGGTGACAAAGACGCCAAGGCCTTCACCATATCCACTGGTTCACCATCCACCTCACACGTCAATATGGCACTTGACAACAACGCACTTGTTCCCACATCAACACTCGCAGTCAAACCCTTCATTCGAAATTTTCTGAAGTGGGTAAATAGGCCGTTGTCGCTCAGCACACAATTACCACCACGTCCAGAGTGCATGCAGTTGAGGTCGCGTTTGGGTTTAGTCTCCTTCCATCGTGTACTCCCACTCTGTAAAACTTATCGATCTCATAAACCGTCACATGGCGAAGTAGAATGTGGTCAGGATACGCGAAGTTTATTCAGGCTTCTTGCGAACGGACGGCGAAGCAGGACAAACCGAAATATGATTTTCATCGTATCACTCCCGCCTTTCTCGTCAACCAGTGTCATGTCGTGGCCAGTGGCGTGCCAGCAGCGCAGGACACGTACCAATGGTGGGGAGCCAAAGGTTAAGTAAGGGGTTGAAGGTAAAAACTACTTCTTCCTTTTGGGAACATGACACACTTGAAAGGGACTTCTATGAGTGCTACAGCTTTGACAACGAGGAACAAGAACTCAGCGAAGACTTCGAAGACATCGCTGACCACGCCGCCTCCAAATCACCCAGCGAACCAGAACATAGACCGCCAGGCCGCCGCCCTCCAGGACCCCTACTCCCGCCGCTACCTTCCCACAGACACCGGTTCAGCACGAGCACAACCCGACCCGCGAAGGGGTCAGGACCCCCAAGGCTACTACCTTCCGCAAGCCAGCCAACTCCCAAACGTGGAACAGTATCGGGGTCCACAACCCGGAGGCCTACAATCCGGGGGTCTACAACCCTTACAACTCCTCCCCCTTGCTCATTGGTGCCCCTCCCTCCCACCCTCTACCCCTTGGTGTTTGTTCCAGATGGTACTTCTGTAGTTATATTCGTTGTCGTCAGACCCGGGGCACGACTCGTTATCGGATGCGGGTTTGTCTGCGTTGTTGGACTGTTGCCGGACGGGGTCGGGTGCGAGTGGTGTGTTGAAGCGGTTGCGGCGTGAGTTGTTGGAAACGCGGGAGCCGGCAGAGGATCCTCTGGAGTTGTTCCGGCCGTCGTGTCTGTCGCTGTTGTTGCGAATAAGCGCGTTCCACCCGAGTCGTCGGGTGCCGGTGACGGAGTTGTTGCGGGACGCGTTGCTGGGGTCGTTTGGGTGTGCGGCGCCATTAACGGAGCGTGTGGAGTCGGCTCGGCGTCTGGTGCTAAGCGGTGTGATTGCGCACTTGGGGCTTTCGGCCGCCCCGCCCGCGGTAGACATGACACTGCCTTGGCGGTCGCTTCTACGTCACTGGACCCTCTCCTCCACCACACGACCTCGTCTTCCCCGTGCTTCACGCCGTCTGTCCCTACTTCGACGTTACCCTC
>NW_011645826.1:21962-24577 GCF_000223845.1 Gregarina niphandrodes | reverse complement strand
GGAGCGTGTGGAGTCGGCTCGGCGTCTGGTGCTAAGCGGTGTGATTGCGCACTTGGGGCTTTCGGCCGCCCCGCCCGCGGTAGACATGACACTGCCTTGGCGGTCGCTTCTACGTCACTGGACCCTCTCCTCCACCACACGACCTCGTCTTCCCCGTGCTTCACGCCGTCTGTCCCTACTTCGACGTTACCCTCACCCGCGAGGTCATCGACTCCCTCGCCGCCCTCTGCCACGCTCCCTTCTCCCCAAACTTCGCCAACCGACTATCCGACCTACTCGCCACCATGGCCCATGGCCTCAACTTCACCGTTGAAATCAACAGAGCCATCAGACACAAGCTTCTCAGGCTTGTACAAGACATCTACGGCAGTCATGCACCCTACAACCCGCTCCCCCACGTCATGACCCAGTGCGACCTCCTACTCCGTAAACTACAGTCCTGGCCCCCTACCCCATGGAAGTGTCTCCATCCAGATGCCCGTGCCCGTATTGGAGGCGTCTCCATGAGAATGCCCGCACGGGGCCGAGCCGCAGTTGCAGCCCGCCGGTCCGAGGCCCGCAGCGTGCAGACGGGCTAACGGGACTGTATGATCTCAACATATTTAGTTATCATAACAGGTGTGAGACTCGTCCCCACCGAGACTCGTCCGCTTCGAAGCTCGGCCCCCGGACGCGCGTTGTGTGCACCGACGCCCTTCTACCCGGGGCCCGGAGCAACCGAAATTTTTTAAAGTATGAGAGGGGGCGCAATGAGTAGGCAGGCACACACTTCCTTCTTGTCTCTAACTTGAGACAAACGTTCCTCTGGCTTGGTGGTCCTAGTGCCGGCACCGGCATCCCATCTCGAGAAAGAGGTTACGGCCGCCGTGTTGATTCCGTTTCTACCGAGTCTGTTGGTTTGTGTTCCCATGTTGTTCTGCGTTGGTTTCCTTGTGCGTGGCAAATGGTTTTGTTTTAGCAAGAGGGCGTGGTGGAGGACGCGGTGGAGGACGCGGCGGAGGCCGGGGCGGCGGGCGTGGTGGTGCGGGCTCGGGTGGCCGTGGAGGTTCGTTTCGCGGCGGTGGTCGTGGCGGTCGTGGAGGTCGCGGCGGTCGCGGAGCCGCGGGCGTGGGTCTGAAGGCAGGCGCGAAGACGGTGGTGGTGCCATTCAAGACGGCGGACAAAGTGTTTGGTGGTGTGTTTGTGGCGAAGGGAAAGGCGGACGGATTGGTGACACGGAACATGGTACCGGGTGAGTCTGTGTACGGCGAGAAGAGGGTGGAAACGGTGTCGGAGTTGGGTGAGAAGACGGAGTACCGCGTATGGAACCCATTCCGGTCCAAGTTGGGTGCTGCGATTGTCGGGGGTGTCTCACAAATGCCGATCCAGCCGGGCAGTCGGGTGCTTTACCTAGGTGCGGCCAACGGGACTACGGTCTCACATGTATCGGACATGGTCGGGCCGGAAGGCGCAGTCTACGCCGTGGAGTTCTCCCATCGCTCCGGTCGTGACTTGACCAACATGGCCAAACGCAGACCGAACATTGTACCTATTGTTGAGGACGCGCGCATGCCGCTCCGTTACCGCATGCTCGTGCCCATGGTCGATGTCATTTTCGCAGATGTCGCACAACCTGACCAATCGCGCATCGTCGCTCTCAACGCTTCCTACTTCCTCAAAAACGAAGGCCACTTCATCATCTCCATCAAAGCCAACTGCGTGGACTCTACCGCAGAACCCGAAGCCGTCTTCGCTGCCGAAATCGAAGCCCTCAAAAAAGACAACTGTAAAACACGCGAACAACTTAGCCTTGAACCCTACCACCGAGATCACGCCCTGGTCGTCGGCCAGTACAGACCACCCAAAACGAAGAAGTAGTTTTTACCTTCAACCCCTTACTTAACCTTCGGCTCCCCACCATCGGTACGTGTCCTGCGCTGCTGGCACGCCACTTGCCACGACATGACACTGGTTGACGAGAAAGGCGGAACTGATACGATGATAATCATATTTCGGTTTGTCCTGCTTCGCCGTCCGTTCGCAAGAAGCCTGAATAAACTTCGCGTATCCTGACCACATTCTATTTCGCCATGTGACGGTTTATGACGCCATGTGACGGTTTATGAGATCTTCACTCTGGAGATGCATGACGACCAGCTCGTACTCACAATAAACCGTGAGCAGCAGTATCAACTCGATGAGAGTATGTGCTTCTCCGCCACAAAATTGGGCGGACAATCGCCGGCCACGATCTTTCGTACCCACACACGATAAGCCGCCGTCCATTCCGCTCTTCCCGCCCGAAATCAACTCTTTCCACAAATAGTTCAACAGCACCGTCTCGCGAATCGACTCCATCGGTGGCAAGTTCAACTTCGTCTGTCCACGCCGGTCCTTCTCATCCTGCAAATCCTCCTCTATCAACTCCTCGTCCCCCGCCTGAGAAGCTGAAGGCAGACCCCAAAACACGGTCAAAGGCTGCTTATGCCGCACCTCCGCCTCCACCGCCCACTTCACGTCCTCCACCACGTTCTTCTCCAAGTCACCCCCGCCATACGCCATCGGCAACGTCGGCGGCATCGCAGAAGGGTCCTCCCCAGCCATCTGGCCCAGCCAAATCCGCATTGGGTCCTCCT
>NW_011645826.1:19770-21942 GCF_000223845.1 Gregarina niphandrodes | reverse complement strand
TCGATGAGAGTATGTGCTTCTCCGCCACAAAATTGGGCGGACAATCGCCGGCCACGATCTTTCGTACCCACACACGATAAGCCGCCGTCCATTCCGCTCTTCCCGCCCGAAATCAACTCTTTCCACAAATAGTTCAACAGCACCGTCTCGCGAATCGACTCCATCGGTGGCAAGTTCAACTTCGTCTGTCCACGCCGGTCCTTCTCATCCTGCAAATCCTCCTCTATCAACTCCTCGTCCCCCGCCTGAGAAGCTGAAGGCAGACCCCAAAACACGGTCAAAGGCTGCTTATGCCGCACCTCCGCCTCCACCGCCCACTTCACGTCCTCCACCACGTTCTTCTCCAAGTCACCCCCGCCATACGCCATCGGCAACGTCGGCGGCATCGCAGAAGGGTCCTCCCCAGCCATCTGGCCCAGCCAAATCCGCATTGGGTCCTCCTTCGTAAGCCGCTCCCTCGTAAGCCACTCCCGCGTAAGCCGATCCCCCGCAAGCCGCTCCCTCGTAAGCCGCCGTCTCGGGAGCTGGTTCTTCGTAAGCTGGCAGGAAGTCTTGCACCCAGAGGTCTGGCTCCTCTTGAATCGCCCCTTCTTCATCCCCCAGGAGGTCTGTTGCTGGATTGCTGACTGCTTCGCGACAGGGCTGGGTGTCGTGGAAGAGCAGAAGCGTTTTGTGTCTCCGGAAGCGGCGCAGTATGCGGTTGAGGGTGCGAGTGAATTGCCTGAGCACCGCTGGGTCCAATTTGACCTGCGGGTCGACAGGGGGCCGGTACCGCATTTGTGGAGTGGTGCTGCTCTCGTCGTAGTGGCGATCGTGAGTGGGCTCGACACGGAGACGGGGCGGACTGTTCCGACGGAGCTCTCGCTGCAACCACTGCGGCAGCATAGGCCACTGGAGAAAGGGGTGTCGGACCACCGCCACCAGGATGCCTATTGCAATCCGTCGACCTCAGTAAAGGGAACTCGGTCACATTTTTTTCGTCACAAGCCACAGGTCGTAATGCTCATCCCGGCCGTAGTGCTTCGCGGATGGAGATAAGTTAGCGGCACGGTGATCGGGCACGATCGGACGAGACACGGAACAGGAACGAGTGGACGAGACCCACAGGAACGAGCGGACGAAACACGGAACAGGAACGAGCGGATACACTCTCCGTCTTCAGAATACCTCCACGCAACTGCTTGTTGGTCCTAATCTCCTCGTGCAGTTCCTTCAGCTCCTCAGTGGACAGGTCAACATGCTCCACGCCCGGCAACCCAACTACCAAGTCCGGGACTTGGTCGAGAAGGTTGAAACCGTAAACCATCACCGTGCTCACTGTGTCCCACGGTTCAAGCGACTTAAAGGCCTTCACCATATTCACCGGTCTACCATTCACATCACATGTCAATATGGCACTCGCCAACAACACGCCCCCCCTGCCCCTATTCCCTGTTAGTGCTCAGAACCGTCTAGCCGTTTTGTCCAGGGCATGAAGGCACCTTTTGTCTTAGTTTGGCCGATGCGTGTTTCGAGCTCGTCCTCCGCTTTGTCGACTCGCATCTCGGTGGATAGTTCTGCAGTCTTCCTTCCCCGTGCGCGGCACTTGGCGTCGTCCGCTCACTCCCGCTTGATAGACGGACCATTATTCTACAGCGTATCAGTTGAGGCGAGAGCCCGGTGTCTCTTAACAGCTGATCAACTACATTTCGGCGAACTTTTTACTGCTGTCTTCCCATGCATCTTTCCAAGCCGTCCATTGTAGTGACGCTCCATTGAGGAGTCGCGCCAAGAACTTCCTAAATATTGTTCCTGTTACGTCTCACCTTCGGGTAGATGAAGGTTTCGCGGGTGGAAAGGTTAAGCTGATCAGACGGCAACGAAGAAGACAATCGAGGCTACGTGGCAGGCAGCGAAGTGGAGATGACAGCTGATTGGCTTGGGATTGCGGTCATGTTCGGATCCAAAGGTCCCAGGTTCGAGTCCGTAACAGTAATCATGTGAATGGAGTGGGGGGGCAGTTCGCCGGTCTATGTGTACGTAGACAGATGTACATCACTGAATGCTCGGTCGGTCCAGCGGCTGCCGCCTAATGGCTGTCGCCCAATGGTTTTGCTCTGTAGGGTAGATAGAGTGGATGTCGCTGTTGCTGCGCACTTGGTTTTGTTTGTATAAAAATGACATCTCTTGATA
>NW_011645826.1:18119-19750 GCF_000223845.1 Gregarina niphandrodes | reverse complement strand
ATTGGCTTGGGATTGCGGTCATGTTCGGATCCAAAGGTCCCAGGTTCGAGTCCGTAACAGTAATCATGTGAATGGAGTGGGGGGGCAGTTCGCCGGTCTATGTGTACGTAGACAGATGTACATCACTGAATGCTCGGTCGGTCCAGCGGCTGCCGCCTAATGGCTGTCGCCCAATGGTTTTGCTCTGTAGGGTAGATAGAGTGGATGTCGCTGTTGCTGCGCACTTGGTTTTGTTTGTATAAAAATGACATCTCTTGATAGCTTCTACTTAGGCGGGTGATGATCGTCTGCCGTATTCACACTGGGCTGTCCCGACCAGGAAGGAACGAACATTGGCCAGTTCTCTTCTCTTGAGCCAGAAGCGCCGGTCTGTTTCTTGAGGGTTGTGCTTCGGTCCCCCCTAAAGCGAACGGCCAAGTCTCCCATTCTCTGTTTGTAGTCATCTATGGTCGTCGCTGAGGCAACACCCATGTTTGTGCCCCTCCTGAAAGCCTGTTCATCAATGCGGTCCCTAGCTATTTGCCACGCGCTAGGCAAGACCGCCTCCGGATTGCATTGTTGCATCATTAATTGGTACAGCGACCTGCATCACCTGCTTCCCAGGACGTTTCAGGAGAAGCATTAGAAAGAACTTCAGGTCTTCAATTCTAGTGGCCTTCGTTGGCGGAAACGTAATGTGCTCGTCCCATCGCCCATGGTAATGGACCTATTTGCGGATACTATTCCCTAGCTCCTTCGAAACACCACATGTCTCCGGGTGTATTTGAGCCACTTGGCCGACGGCATGCAGAGAGCGAGCAACTGCAGAGAGAACTTCTTTACACAACCTCCCGTCTCTCAGAACATCCGCCTGCAACGCCTCCAGCTTTTCTGTTGACAGATCCACATGCTCGACGTCGGGTTTCCGATTACGAGGTCCGGGACTTGTTCTAGAAGCTTCAAACCTTTTGCCATCAATTTGGACCCTGTGTCACAACGTGAAAAAGACGCCAAGGCCTTCACCATATTTACTGGTCACGATCCACCTCACACGTCAATGTGGCACTTGCCAACAACGCACTTGTTCCCACATCAACACTCCCCGCGACCGCCGCGTACTCCACGACCACCACGCCCGCCGCCGCGTCCTCCGCCGCGTCCGCCTCTGGCTAAAACAAAACCATTTGCCCCCACAAGGAAACCATCACAGAAACCAGCACGTCTCGTTATGATAACTAACTACAAATATGTTGAGATCATACAGTTCCTTTAGCCCGTCTGCACGCTGCGGGCCTCGGGCGGGCGGGCTGCAACTGCGGCTCGGTCGCTTGCCCCCCCCCGCTTCCCCCTGTGGGACGCCCCCATGCGGGCAGTCTCACGGCGACGCCCCCAATAGGGGCATCTGGATGGAGACACTTCCATGGGGGTAGGGGTCAGGATTGTAGTTTACGGAGTAGGAGGTCGCACTGGGTCATGACGTGGGGGGGCGGGTTGTAGGGTGCATGACTGCCGTAGATGTCTTGTACAAGCCTGAGAAGCTTGTGTCTGATGGCTCTGTTGATTTCAACGGTGAAGTTGAGGCCGTGGGCCATGGTGGCGAGTAGGTCGGATAGTCGGTTGGCGAAGTTTGGGGAGAAGGGAGCGTGACAGAG
>NW_011645826.1:15846-17641 GCF_000223845.1 Gregarina niphandrodes | reverse complement strand
CGCTTAGCACCAGACGCCGAGCCGACTCCACACGCTCCGTTAATGGCGCCGCACACCCAAACGACCCAAGCAACGCGTCCCGCAACAACTCCGTCACCGGCACCCGACGACTCGGGTGGAACGCGCTTATTCGCAACAACAGCGACAGACACGACGGCCGGAACAACTCCAGAGGATCCTCTGCCGGCTCCCGCGTTTCCAACAACTCACGCCGCAACCGCTTCAACACACCACTCGCACCCGACCCCGTCCGGCAACAGTCCAACAACGCAGACAAACCCGCATCCGATAACGAGTCGTGCCCCGGGTCTGACGACAACGAATATAACTACAGAAGTACAATCTGGAACAAACACCAAGGGGGAGAGGGTGGGAGGGAGGGAGGGACACCAATGAGCAAGGGGGGGACCTACTTTGAGTAGATCGGCGGCCGCGGTGGCTTTGTACTTGTCGATACGTTCGGTAGCGGAATCGAATATATGTTGGAGTCGGAGACGCTGCTCGGTATTCTCAGGCACGAATGCGCGGAGTTTGCTGCCTTCGTGGGGGTCCTTGTAGACGCTGGACTGGATGACGGAGGATACGTTCGACTTGGTTAGGTAGGACGAAATAAGCGATGGAGCCGCAGGCCGCAACAAGGTTGGGTTGCCAAAGGCGTCGGGGACTCGCGGCGAACTCGCCCCCGCTCGGGGCGAGATGCCCGTCGGTCTCGGCCCGAAGGAAATCGCAGGCACAGACCCCGCTGGGACGGACCCCGTCATGGTACTCTCTCGCGTTGCCACGCGGTTGGGCGTCCCACCCACTTGCGGATCCAGCCGGGCCTCTTTCTCGCCCCCTTCACCATTTGGGAAACCACCGCCTGGGAAACCACCACCACCTGGAGAATCACCAACTCGAAAACCACCGCCTGAGAAACCACCACCAGCGAAGGGCATGGAGACCATTGGCGGACACGACGTTTCGCCAACAGCGATGAGACCAAGTTGGGGGAGCCCGGCATTAGTGTATGCAGCACTCCCGGGTTGAGCCCCCCCGAGCGGCGTATTCTCGAGTCCGGGTTGAGGACCCCCGGGTAGTAGAACCCCGGGTTGTGGACCCCGATACTGTTCCACGTTTGGGAGTTGGCTGGCTTGCGGAAGGTAGTAGCCTCGGGGGTCCTGACCCCTTCGCGGGTCGGGTTGTGCCCGTGCTGAACCGGTGTCTGTGGGAAGGTAGCGTCGGGAGTAGGGTCCTGGAGGGCGGCGGCCTGGCGGTCTATGTTCTGGTTCGCTGGGTGGTTTGGAGGCGGCGTGGTCAGCGATGTCTTCGAAGTCTTCGCTGAGTTCTTGTTCCTCGTTGTCAAAGCCGTAGCACTCATAGAAGTCCCTTTCAAGTGTGTCATGTTCCCCACGGCATTCAAGTTCTTCACTCTGGAGATGCATGACGACCAGCTCGTACTCACAATAAACCGTAAGCAGCAGTATCAACTCGATGAGAGTATGTGCTTCTCCGCCACAAAATTGGGCGGACAATCGCCGGCCACGATCTTTCGTACTCACACACGATAAGCCGCCGTCCATTCCGCTCTTCCCACCTGAAATCAACTCTTTCCACAAATAGTTCAACAGCATCGTCTCGCGAATCGACTCCATCGGTGGCAAGTTCAACTTCGTCTGTCCACGCCGGTCCTTCTCGTCCTGCAAATCCTCCTCTATCAACTCCTCGTCCCCCGCCTGAGAAGCTGAAGGCAGATTCCAAAACACGCTCAAAGGCTGCTTATGCCGCACCTCCGCCTCCACCGCCCACTCCACGTCCT
>NW_011645826.1:9019-15826 GCF_000223845.1 Gregarina niphandrodes | reverse complement strand
GTGTCATGTTCCCACGGCATTCAAGTTCTTCACTCTGGAGATGCATGACGACCAGCTCGTACTCACAATAAACCGTAAGCAGCAGTATCAACTCGATGAGAGTATGTGCTTCTCCGCCACAAAATTGGGCGGACAATCGCCGGCCACGATCTTTCGTACTCACACACGATAAGCCGCCGTCCATTCCGCTCTTCCCACCTGAAATCAACTCTTTCCACAAATAGTTCAACAGCATCGTCTCGCGAATCGACTCCATCGGTGGCAAGTTCAACTTCGTCTGTCCACGCCGGTCCTTCTCGTCCTGCAAATCCTCCTCTATCAACTCCTCGTCCCCCGCCTGAGAAGCTGAAGGCAGATTCCAAAACACGCTCAAAGGCTGCTTATGCCGCACCTCCGCCTCCACCGCCCACTCCACGTCCTCCACCACGTTCTTCTCCAAGTCACCCCCGCCATACGCCATCGGCAACGTGGGCGGCATCGCAGAAGGGTCCTCCCCAGCCATCTGGCCCCCATCCGTCCGATCACCAGCCAGATCCGCATTGGGTCCTCCTTCGTAAGCCACGTATGCCGCTCCCTCGTAAGCCACTCCCGTGTAAGCCGATCCCTCGTAAGCCGCTCCCTCGTAGGCCGCTGCCTCGAGAGCCGGTTCTTCGTAAGCTGGCAGGAGGTCTTGCTCCCAGAGGTCTGGCTCCTCTTGAATCGCCCCTTCTTCATCCCCCAGGAGGTCTGTCGCTGGATTGCTGACTGCTTCGCGACAGGGCTGGGTGTCGTGGAAGAGCAGAAGCGTCTTGTGTCTCCGGAAGCGGCGCAGTATGCGGTTGAGGGTGCGAGTGAACTGCTTGAGCACCGCTGGGTCCAATTTGACCTGCGGGTCGACAGGGGGCCGGTACCGCATTTGTGGAGTGGTGCTGCTCTCGTCGTAGTGGCGATCGTGAGTGGGCTGGGTATGTCTGTGGCTGAGTGGTTGCGTGAGGAGGGAGAGGTACTTGGTAAGCTGAGGGTAGCTGTACAAGGGTGTGCAGAGAAGCATAATATTTGCACAAGTGCTTTCGCCGCGTTCCTGGATCAGGTACCGGTAGCACAGCTGACTCAGTCGTTTGCAGCTCAAGAAATGGGGGTCGTGATAGGGAATGAAATGCAGCAGGGCTTGGCCGTATATATAACTATTCTCCGCATGACAGACCAACTTAATAATCTTGTTCGTAAGGTCGTTGGCCCAGTCACCGGCCCACAAACCCATTCCTGCCAAGTCGCTCGAAGACCGTTTTGTTTCTGCCTCCAAACTACCGTCTTTCAGATAATCTTCAACCAAAGTCTTGAACGCCTTCACAAAGATGTAATAGTGCGCCGTAATATCCGAAAGCTTCGATTTCAAGTTAGGATTCTCCGAATAATCCTGTAAGAAAGCATTAATAAACTCACAACTAGGGTGCTTCTGGTATATGCTTTTAATTGCATCTACAATTATCTCATTCTTAAGTAAATCCCAATAAAAATCTGGCGGGCGCCACTCAAAAGGATTCTCAAATAACGCATTCAGCGGTTCCGGCCGAAACTCCTTCACCAATATTTGACCAAGAGCTTCTACAATCTACAGAACATCATATCAAGCAGCAGGCACAAGTACCAAAGGTACAAACGCATTTTAAGCCAACATATTCGATGCCAACATTTTTGATGCAAACGCGTGCGATGCAAACGCGTGCGATGCAAACATATCTGATGCAAACGCATTTTAAGCCAACAGGTGAATTGTGGTAATTACATAATCCTCGCCACTAGCTTTCTTTGAAAAGATATCCTCCCCTTCTTGTTCATTTAGAATTTTCAAACAGTCGGTTAACTCCAAAGACCAGTCCGCAATCGTTTCCGAAATCGCAATGAGACCTTCAAAAGTATTAACTATAACGTTAATTGCATCAACCTCCATTCCATACGTTACGTCCAAAGGCACCCGATCGTCTTCGTCACGGTCACCGAGTAACTCCTCTATATATTCCTCGATGTAATCATTTACATTGGGGTCAAGTATCGAGTCCACTGATTCCAGCATTTTTTTAATTTTTCATGGAGTCCCTACCACTCCTCCTGCAGCCAGATTCAAAAGGACTAATTAGTGACAAACAAAGGGATGATTTCTTCAACCAGTTGAAGCATCAGAACCCATCTAACAGAATGTAAGTACGAGCGTAAGCTGCACATGAATCCTGGCACGACCCTTTCCCCAGTGCGAGCGTCATTGTCATGCCCGGGTTTCAAATCGGCGGATTGATCCTGTCCCAGTTTGACGTTGTTGGGGCGTTGATCGTAACCGGTTGGGGGCGGTTGATCGTAACCGGTTGGAGGCGGTTGATCGAGACCGATTTGAGAGGCCCGAGAGACCTAGGTAGGATCTGTCTATGTAGATGTTTTGACTGTGGTGGGAGAAACCCTACTTGGATCAGTACCTCTTACGGCATATTTCTTTGTCTGGCCTGTAGTGGTCACCATCGTAATCTTGGTTCCAAGATATCCTTCGTTAGATCTATAACCTTGGATACAATCAAGGTGGAGGAGGCGGTGCGTGTATATTTAGGAGGCAATCTTAAAGCAAAGACATTCTTCTCGGAATTAGGCATGGGACTAGATGATAAACCTGTGGACTACCGATCAAAGGCCGCAGAAAGATACAGAATACAATTAGATGTAAGATCAGGCGGCACCAAATACAGGCGGCAACTCGCTGTACCTTCGCGCCCACAACTTCCCCATTAACCGTGTTTCCCCGGTAGGCTGCTACAGCTGAGATGATGAAAAACCACTTTCCCGATCTGGTAACGACTAAAATACACGCTGTAGATCAGCGTGTAGATGATTCGGACGATGACAGCGGTTTCTTGAGTGATGCGAGTGGGGACGAGGAGATTGTGGTCGCTAAACCTGCCGCTACTGACCTGACGGATAGTGTTATGAGGGTTGCGAAACCTAAAGCAGCCGCTGTGGACGATTTCGACTTCGATTTTGATAACGCATTTGAAGCGGGAGTTAAGAAAACCAGCACGCAGGAGCCTCCAAAGCGATTCGCAGTTCCCCAAGTAACTGTAACCAAGTCCACCACGGACGTGGTGCGAGATAATGGGAGTGAGGATGACGGAGCGCCTCTCTCCAAATTCAAAAATGCTCAAGCCATATCGAGTGACGCACTATTTGGTGGGGGCGACAATCCTGCGGACGACGAGCTCTCAACTCGGTTAGCTATCTTAAGGGAGAACGCCGTACAAAAAGCATCCGAAGTCGCTGTATTTGCTCAGGGTGCTTTTCGTGAGGCTGCGGACTGGTTCTCACGTGTCTCAGGGCAGAATTTTTCCAATAATGCTTTTCAACCCTAATATCCATTAGAATCGCTGCACCCTTGTATTTGCCGGTTGCAAAATCTCGATTGAAATCGTGTGCACACACGTGCGCTCTTCGCAAAAACAAGCTTCTGAGCTTCAAAAATGCCAGCCATAAAGCCAATCTTGAATTATTCAGATCGCATCATGTACGGGGAGCGTTTTGAAGGTATGCTGGCTCGAACTCATCTTGATCCACCGAAATACTTTAATTGCAGGTGATGATGGATATACTTATCGGTTTGTTCGATTGCCGTTGCCTGTGTACAGAAATTATGTTAAGCTAGTTAAGTCGAGGCCGACATCGCTGTTACAAGAATCGGAATGGTGGGGGCTGGGCCTCAAAATGTCAATTGGTTGGGAGCATTTCATGCTATGGAGGAGAGAGCCGAATGTCTTGTGCTTCCGTCGGAGCAGTTCAGAAGCACGCAAAATCTGATGCCCACTGGTTCAGCGTGGTTGAGTCAAGAGTGGTTGAGGGTCTGACTGTCGAAAGCGCTTTCTGGAAATGGTCAATGGTTGGGAGGCCGAATGCCGACGGATTTGGAACCTTATCGAGGTCACCATCGAAGCTGAACAGCACGTTCTGGTACAGGATTTCGGCCGCTTTGACACACAGTGCTCGAATATCACTCCCATTAAAACCTTTAACGCGGGGAATGAGAACGGTTCGGAGCGATTCAAAATCATAATTGAGGAGCACGCAGGTGTGAGCTATAGCCTCACGGCAAGCCGTATCGCAGCGGCAGATTTCAAGGTCTTGGGCGTGTTTGATCAATGTATTTTTGATTTGGTGATAGATAGCTAGGTCGTCAGGCAGTGGGATGTAGATGCGCTTCTGCAGTCGCCTCAGGGCTGCATCATCCAGCGCGTCCGGCCTGTTAGTCGCGCCGATGACTATGACCGTGGCGGCTTCCTGGGTACACAGTCCGTCCATGGCTTGGAGCAACTGGTTCTTCATCCGGAGTGTGCTCTCTTCTTCCTTCAAAGACCGCTTGCCGATGAACCCATCAATCTCGTCAAAGAAAATGATGGCGGGGGACAAACGTTCTGCCATGACGAACAAGCACTTAATCAGGGACTCGGACTCGCCTTGGAACATGGATACTAACACACTAGGTGTCACGCAGAAGAAAGTGGCTTTCGCCTGGTAAGCGATCCACTTGGCCAGACTGGTTTTGCCTGTGCCAGGCGGGCCAAAGAACAAAATCCCGGACACGGCCCGATACAAGCCTTTGTGGAGGTCTGGACGCAGTATCGGGCGCACAATCTTGCTCATAATCACATCCTTAACCGCTTCCAGCCCCGCAATCACCACCTCGTTCTTTATGGTTACCACGGTGCCCGCAATCCGCTGGAGATGCTCTTTGCTAATATCTGGGCACTCCCGAGAAATTGCCTCCACCTCAGGCGGCAGATTCACGTCTGACGCTCCCTGTTTGGCACTTGGATCCAAGTCAGACTTCGCGGCTGCTCCCGGAGACATGACCGGGATGCGTGACGATGCCCTGTTGAGAATTCGAGAGTTCTTAAAATCGACATCATCTCTTCGCCGTACCAAATCCACCTGCTCGGGCTTGGGGGGGGCGGGCAACGGCCGGCTGTGGACATGATTGTGCTGCATTGCAGCCACCACCGCCGTATCGATCAAGGAGGACGCCGCTTGGAAAGGCTCCAGCTTCTTTGCACCCGGCCGTTGCGACTCGGCGGTACTGCGCGGTGCGATTTTCTGCTGTTCGGATTCCTGTTCGTTCCTGCCTAAAATGCGAACTTGTCCGGACTTCGGCTTTTCTCGTTTATAGCTACTGGACACGAGGAATTGCAGAGATTCTAGTGTGATCTGGCTCGAGCGGGAAGCGCCAGGGGCCGAGGATGCAGGAGAATTGTCGTCAATCCTTCTTTGCTTAAGCTGGTGGGGGTAGCCACTGGCTGCGTTCATCCAGCACACGTGTGTGCTAAGGCAGATTGCGCGCGAAATGGCTTAATAAAACAGCGCTTCCGCCAAGGAGGCACCCGAGACTACTAAATGCATGACTAAAGGCACGACGCCGGTGACAGCAATAGCACAGATGAAGGGGTAGGGAAAATTGAATTTTAGCGCGAGATTGAGAGGAATGCCAACCAAGGTGGTTCGAAGTTTTAATGTGATTCCGAAATAAGTTTTATTCCTAAGTCAGCATTTCGTTGGTTGGCACACTCGCTTCGGGCGCGGCGGTGTTGCGGCGCCTGCGTGCGGCCCGCCCGGGCCGTGTGGATTGCCTACCCGTGTAGGAACGGAAAATCGCATGCACTGCACATTTTGTGACGCGCGATGAGACTTCAGACTTACCAGTTAATTGGACTATTTGCGGCAACTGCAGCCGGCAGCTGTCCCTATGCTCCGGACCCGTCTACGGGCGTATGCGGTGAATGTCCGGATGTGCGCGATTCGCAATGTGTGGTAAATGGGAACTGGTATAGTTGCTTCCAGGATCTCGAGACCTGTTGTGACGACTGGTCCATCCAGGGATCCCTGGGCACGGAGCACTGCCTCGCCGCCTCCGGTGGCGCCAAAGTCAACTGCGACGACGTGGTAGCGCTCGATGCTTCGCTCTCGAATACTGACTGTCAAACGCAGTGCCAAAGCATCCAAGGCGGCGGCGCCGACCCCAAGAACGACGCTTCCTTTGCCTCACGCTGTGGCGTAGAGACGCTCGAAGTCGCCAACGGGCATACCACCAGCAGCGGCACTTGCTTCAACAACTGGATTTACGGATACTCCGAGCCCGATAATCTTGCCGGCTACGCCTTCCAGGACGACGTCATTTCCGCCGCGCACTGCCAAAGCATCTGCCAGGAAGATGCCGATTGCGTCCGCTTCTCATACACCTCAACCAGCTTCGGACAAAGCAGCAGCTACGACCGGGTCGGCCGCTGCATTCTCAAGAACGCCGACCAAGTGGCCAGCCCACTCGAGACCGTCTTCCCCGGCGGCAAGGGTCTCAACTCCAATTACTGCAACACCCAGATGGAATACTCCTGCAAAAACCTCTACGACTGCCTCAAGTGCAACGATACGACGCGCTGCGTGTGGGCTAGCGACAACCACTTGAGTGGCTGGAAACATTGCAGCGATCAACGAGACTCCTGCGACCCCCACTCGGACGTCACAACTACCACGCCCAAGCCGACTACAACCACGCCCAAGCCGACCACAACCACGACTAAGCCGACTACGACCAAGCCGACTACAACCACGACTAAGCCAACGACGACTACGACCGAGCCGACGACGACTACGACCGAGCCGACGACGACTACGACCAAGCCGACTACGACTACGACCAAGCCGACTACGACTACGACCAAGCCGACTACGACTACGACCAAGCCGAACGACGACTACGACCAAGCCAACGACGACTACGACCAAGCCGACGACGACTACGACCAAGCC